>NC_064807.1:30448908-30599951 GCF_023721935.1 Panthera uncia
GCATAAAGAACCCAGAAAACCACCAGAGGATTAGCAGAAGGGAGTCTCAGGAGTCAAGCGCAGACTAGAGGCCCACGGAAGAGGGTAGGAAGGGCGGCGAGGCGGTGCGCGCTCCACGGACTGGCGGGAGGGAGCCGGGGCGGAGGGGCGGCTCGCCGGCCAAGCAGAGCCCCCGAGTCTGGCTGGCAAAAGCGGAGGGGCCGGACAGACTGTGTTCCGACAGCAAGCGCGACTTAGCGTCTGGGAGGTCATAAGTTAACAGCTCTGCTCGGAAAGCGGGAAGGCTGGAGGACAAAGGGAGGGAGAGCTGCTGAGCCCCCGGACGGCAGAGCTCAGCTTGGCGGGGAACAAAGGCGCCAGCGCCATCTCCCCCGCCCATCCCCCAGCCAAAATCCCAAAGGGAACCAGTTCCTGCCAGGGAACTTGCTCGCTCCGCGCAAACACCCAACTCTGTGCTTCTGCGGAGCCAAACCTCCGGCAGCGGATCTGACTCCCTCCCGCTGCCACAGGGCTCCTCCTGAAGTGGATCACCTAAGGAGAAGCGAGCTAAGCCTGCCCCTCCTGCCCCCGTGCACCTTGCCTACCCACCCCAGCTAATACGCCAGATCCCCAGCAACACAAGCCTGGCAGTGTGCAAGTAGCCCAGACGGGACACGCCACCCCACAGTGAATCCCGCCCCTAGGAGAGGGGAAGAGAAGGCACACACCAGTCTGACTGTGGCCCCAGCAGTGGGCTGGGGGCAGACATCAGGTCAGACTGCGGCCCCGCCCACCAACTCCAGTTATACACCACAGCACAGGGGAAGTGCCCTGCAGGTCCTCACCATGCCAGGGACTCTCCAAAATGACCAAACGGAAGAATTCCCCTCAGAAGAATCTCCAGGAAATAACAACAGCTAATGAACTGATCAAAAGGATTTAAATAATATAACAGAAAGTGAATTTAGAATAATAGTCATAAAATTAATCACTGGGCTTGAAAACAGTATACAGGACAGCAGAGAATCTCTTGCCACAAAGATCGAGGGACTAAGGAACAGTCACGAGGAGTTGAAAAACGCTTTAAACGAAATGCAAAACAAAATGGAAACCACAATGGCTCGGCTTGAAGAGGCAGAGGAGAGAATAGGTGAACTAGAAGATAAAGTTATGGAGAAAGAGGAAGCTGAAAGAAAGAGAGATAAAAAAATCCAGGAGTATGAGGGGAAAATTAGAGAACTAAGTGATACACTAAAAAAAAATAATATATGCATAATTGGTATCCCAGAGGAGGAAGAGAGAGGGAAAGGTGCTGAAGGGGTACTTGAACAAATTATAGCTGAGAACTTCCCTGAACTGGGGAAGGAAAAAGGCATTGAAATCCAAGAGGCACAGAGAACTCCCTTCAGACGTAACTTGAATCGATCTTCTGCACGACATATCATAGTGAAACTGGCAAAATACAAGGATAAAGAGAAAATTCTGAAAGCAGCAAGGGATAAACGTGCCCTCACATATAAAGGGAGACCTATAAGACTCGTGACTGATCTCTCCTTTGAAACTTGGCAGGCCAGAAAGGCTTGGCACGATATCTACAGTGTGCTAAACAGAAAAAATATGCAGCCGAGAATCCTTTATCTCTCCTTCTATTCTAAATGACAGACTTGCTGGATAAAGGTCTTCCCAAACAAACAAAAACTGAAGGAATTTGTCACCACGAAACCAGCCCTACAAGAGATCCTAAGGGGGATCCTGTGAGACAAAGTACCAGAGACATCACTACAAGCATAAAACATACAGACATCACAATGACTCTAAACCCATATCTTTCTATAATAACACTGAATGTAAATGGATTAAATGCGCCAACTAAAAGACATAGGGTATCAGAATGGATAAAAAAACAAGACCCATCTATTTGCTGTCTACAAGAGACTCATTTTAGATCTGAGGACACCTTTAGATTGAGAGTGAGGGGATGGAGAACTATTTATCATGCTCCTGGAAGCCAAAAGAAAGCTGGAGTAGCCATACTTATATCAGACAAACTAGACTTTAAATTAAAGGCTGTAACAAGAGATGAAGAAGGGCATTATATAATAATCACAGGGTCTATCCACCAGGAAGAGCTAACTATTATAAATGTCTATGCGCCAAATACCCGAGCCCCCAGATATATAAAACAATTACTCATAAACATAAGCAACCTTATTGATAAGAATGTGGTCATTGCAGGGGACTTTAACACCCCACTTACAGAAATGGATAGATCATCTAGACACACGGTCAATAAAGAAACAAGGGCCCTGAATGATACATTGGATCAGATGGACTTGACAGATAGATTTAGAACTCTGCATCCCAAAGCAACAGAATATACTTTCTTCTCCAGTGCACATGGAACATTCTCCAAGATAGATCATATACTGGGTCACAAAACAGCCCTTCATAAGTTTACAAGAATTGAAATTATACCATGCATACTTTCAGACCACAATGCTATGAAGCTTGAAATCAACCACAGGAAAAAGTCTGGAAAACCTCCAAAAGCATGGAGGTTAAAGAACACCCTACTAACGAATGAGTGGGTCAACCAGGCAATTAGAGAAGAAATTAAAATATATATGGAAACAAACGAAAATGAAAATACAACAATCCAAACGCTTTGGGATGCAGCGAAGGCAGTCCTGAGAGGAAAATACATTGCAATCCAGGCCTATCTCAAGAAACAAGAAAAATCCCAAATACAAAACCTAACAGCACACCTAAAGGAAATAGAAGCAGAACAGCAAAGGCAGCCTAAACCCAGCAGAAGAAGAGAAATAATAAAGATCAGAGCAGAAATAAACAATATAGAATCTAAAAAAACTGTAGAGCAGATCAATGAAACCAAGAGTTGGTTTTTTGAAAAAATAAACAAAATTGACAAACCTCTAGCCAGGCTTCTCAAAAAGAAAAGGGAGATGACCCAAATAGATAAAATCATGAATGAAAATGGAATGATTACAACTAATCCCTCAGAGATACAGACAATTATCAGGGAATACTATGAAAAATTATATGCCAGCAAATTGGACAACCTGGAAGAAATGGACAAATTTCTAAACACCCACACTCTTCCAAAACTCAATCAGGAGGAAATAGAAAGCTTGAACAGACCCATAACCAGCGAAGAAATTGAATCGGTTATCAAAAATCTCCCAACAAATAAGAGTCCAGGACCAGATGGCTTCCCAGGGGAGTTCTACCAGACATTTAAAGCAGAGATAATACCTATCCTTCTCAAGCTATTCCAAGAAATAGAAAGGGAAGGAAAACTTCCAGACTCATTCTATGAAGCCAGTATTACTTTGATTCCTAAACCAGACAGAGACCCAGTAAAAAAAGAGAACTACAGGCCAATATCCCTGATGAATATGGATGCAAAAATTCTCAATAAGATACTAGCAAATCGAATTCAACGGCATATAAAAAGAATTATTCACCATGATCAAGTGGGATTCATTCCTGGGATGCAGGGCTGGTTCAACATTCGCAAAACAATCAACGTGATACATCACATTAACAAAAAAAAAGAGAAGAACCATATGATCCTGTCAATCGATGCAGAAAAGGCCTTTGACAAAATCCAGCACCCTTTCTTAATAAAAACCCTTGAGAAAGTCGGGATAGAAGGAACATACTTAAAGATCATAAAGGCCATTTATGAAAAGCCCACAGCTAACATCATCCTCAACGGGGAAAAACTGAGAGCTTTTTCCCTGAGATCAGGAACACGACAGGGATGCCCACTGTCACCGCTGTTGTTCAATATAGTGCTGGAAGTTCTAGCATCAGCAATCAGACAACAAAAGGAAATCAAAGGCATCAAAATTGGCAAAGATGAAGTCAAGCTTTCGCTTTTTGCAGATGACATGATATTATACATGGAAAATCCGATAGACTCCACCAAAAGTCTGCTAGAACTGATACATGAATTCAGCAAAGTTGCAGGATACAAAATCAATGTGCAGAAATCAGTTGCATTCTTATACACTAACAATGAAGCAACAAGAAGACAAATAAAGAAACTGATCCCATTCACAATTGCACCAAGAAGCATAAAATACCTAGGAATAAATCTAACCAAAGATGTAAAAGATCTGTATGCTGAAAACTATAGAAAGCTTATGCAGGTAATTAAAGAAGATATAAAGAAATGGAAAGACATTCCATGCTCATGGATTGGAAGAATAAATATTGTCAAAATGTCAATACTACCCAAAGCTATCTACACATTCAATGCAATCCCAATCAAAATTGCACCAGCATTCTTCTCGAAACTAGAACAAGCAATCCTAAAATTCATATGGAACCACAAAAGGCCCCGAATAGCCAAAGTAATTTTGAAGAAGAAGACCAAAGCAGGAGGCATCACAATCCCAGAATTTAGCCTCTACTACAAAGCTGTCATCATCAAGACAGCATGGTATTGGCATAAAAACAGACACATAGACCAATGGAATAGAATAGAAACCCCAGAACTAGACCCACAAACGTATGGCCAACTCATCTTTGACAAAGCAGGAAAGAACATCCAATGGAAAAAAGACAGTCTCTTTAACAAATGGTGCTGGGAGAACTGGACAGCAACATGCAGAAGGTTGAAACTAGACCACTTTCTCACACCATTCACAAAAATAAACTCAAAATGGATGAAGGACCTGAATGTGAGACAGGAAACCATCAAAACCTTAGAGGAGAAAGCAGGAAAAGACCTCTCTGACCTCAGCCGTAGCAATCTCTTACTCGGCACATCCCCAAAGGCAAGGGAATTAAAAGCAAAAGTGAATTACTGGGACCTTATGAAGATAAAAAGCTTCTGCACAGCAAAGGAAACAACCAACAAAACTAAAAGGCAGCCAACGGAATGGGAAAAGATATTTGCAAATGACACATCGGACAAAGGGCTAGTATCCAAAATCTATAAAGAGCTCATCAAACTCCACACCCGAAAAACAAATAACCCAGTGAAGAAATGGGCAGAAAACATGAATAGACACTTCTCTAAAGAAGACATCCGGATGGCCAACAGGCACATGAAAAGATGCTCAACGTCGCTCCTTATCAGGGAAATACAAATCAAAACCACACTCAGATACCACCTCACGCCAGTCAGAGTGGCCAAAATGAAGAAATCAGGAGACTATAGATGCTGGAGAGGATGTGGAGAAACAGGAACCCTCTTGCACTGTTGGTGGGAATGCAAATTGGTGCAGCCGCTCTGGAAAGCAGTGTGGAGGTTCCTCAGAAAATTAAAAATAGACCTACCCTATGACCCAGCAATAGCACTGCTAGGAATTTACCCAAGGGATACAGGAGTACTGATGCATAGGGGCACCTGTACCCCAATGTTTATAGCGGCACTCTCAACAATAGCCAAATTATGGAAAGAGCCTAAATGTCCATCAACTGATGAATGGATAAAGAAATTGTGGTTTATATACACAATGGAATACTACGTGGCAATGAGAAAAAATGAAATATGGCCTTTTGTAGCAACATGGATGGAACTGGAGAGTGTGATGCTAAGTGAAATAAGCCATACAGAGAAAGACAGATACCATATGGTTTCACTCTTATGTGGATCCTGAGAAACATAACAGAAACCCATGGGGGAGGGGAAGGAAAGAAAAGAAAAAAAAAAAAGAGGTTAGAGTGGGAGAGAGCCAAAGCATAAGAGACTGTTAAAAACTGAGAACAAACTGAGGGTTGATGGGGGGTGGGAGGGAGGGCAGGGTGGGAGGGAGGGCAGGGTGGGTGATGGGTATTGAGGAGGGCACCTTTTGGGATGAGCACTGGGTGTTGTATGGAAACCAATTTGACAGTAAATTTCATATATTAAAAAAAGAATAAAAAAAAATAAAAAATAAAAACAAGTAACTGGATTTAAAAAAAAAAAAATACATGAAATTGTGGCATATACAGAATAACCCAGAAGCGAAACTCCAGTAATATCCTCATGAAATAAGGGCTGTCATGTCAGAGAAAGCAAAATCAGAGGAGGCAAGAGTACTCTTTGGTGTGCTGAGATAATATGAGTATTGACACATGTAAGAAACTGAAAAGGAAATTAATATAATTAATGTTATAAAACCATTAGGATTTTAAAAACTTCCAAATTTTGAACAAAAAGAACATTTGATCTATAAAGTGGGAGATGCAAAAAGAGAAGAAAAAAGAAACAATAAAGAAAATATGGAAAATAATCAAAATAATATGGCAGAAATAAATCATAAAGAAAACAGCAATTAATTTAATCAAGCTAAAATTATCAGATAAGATTTTAAATATCAAAAAACCCATCAAACAAAGCATATTGAAAATAAAGTAATAAAGAAAATATAGAAGGCAAATATGAATACAAAGAAGACCTAAGTCTAAATTTTGATAAAATTTTAATTTGAGGTGAGATTATTATAAAGGAGTATGAATAAACTAACCCATTCCTGACTTCTGAGTGTAGCATATGTGCACTTGTCTGAATGTATGTGTCCTCTCACCCAAATCCATATATTCAAATTCTAACTCCTAAAGAAAAAGGAGATGAGATAATTGGAACATGTTTATGAGCCCTTGTGGAGAGGATTTGTGCCCTACAAAAAAGTCTCCAGATAGATTCCTAGCCCCTTCCCACCATATGAGGACACAGTGAAAAAGTGCTATTAACCAGGAAGAGGCACTTCACCAGAATGTGACCATACTGGCACCTTGATCTTGGACTTAGACTCCAGAATTGTGAGAAATACATTTCTGTTGTTTGATCCACCCTGTTCTGTGGTATTTTGTTATAGAAGCCCTAATGAACTAAAACAACATGTTTTAAAACTTATGTGGAAAATTTAAAAAATAAAAATAAAACACAAATAAAATAAAATACAAAATCAGGTCAAGACAACATATGAAAAAATGTTTTCAGTAGGAAAGTGTGGATTCTTGGACTTGGAAATACTGGATTGGTTTGTGAAAGGATAAGTGTGTGTATGTGTCTGTGAATGTGTGTATGTATCCACATGTCCCAAAAGTCTTTGTAGTAAAGTTTAAAGCTTTACTAACTTTAGAATTATAAATGTTACAAACTTAGAAAGTAACTTTCATACTTTAATTTATGAATTTTGAATAATTATCTTATTTTTTGTGTATATGTCCTTTTGAAAATGAGACAAAGCAAACACTAAAATTCATAAAACTAATTAACTGCAAAAGAAATTTAAATTATGTGCTTGGGTTTATACAAGACAAGAACATTATATGGGAAACTAGAGTTGAGGACAGAGAAAATTCCAAAAGAAAATTTCCCTGGGAAATAGCCAAAATTCTAGGGTCAACTTCAGATTTTCAAGGGTTGTAAAATTGGTGGGCCCTGAGTCAAGACCCCTAATGGACAAAGGGACCAGGTAATATCTGAGTTCTAGATGGAATGAATAGAAAATTGGCTAAGGTCTCTCTGACATGACAGTAGAGTTGGAAGGTGGAATCTAGAAGGCTCGGGAAAGTGCAGGGATCTGTGGGACTGAATGATGGGGGAGGGGTGGTGCTCTAGCCAGCTCCCCCATTCTCAGGAACCCTTTGTGACAAGGCTTTAGCTCTGTGATGCAGGCCTAGAGCTCTGTCCTCAAGTGAACTACCAGTGCTCAGTTGCCTGAGGACAACAGATTTCCAAAGATGGAGAATTTCTTTTCTCTGAGAAGCACTGGTACCTCCTGGCTGAGCTCTGGTCCCACCTCCTGGGTGATTGATGCCATCTTTGCCTTCCTGTGTGGACTGGGGCTCTTCCTTCTGTTACTCCCTTGTTTTCAGAGTAATCCATCCTTATCATCAGCTAAGAAATATAGAAATATCAGGAAGGTAAGGAAACTTTAGCTAAACCCCAACAGGGATTATCTTTTTTTTTCCTTATTCTTATATCCACTTTTCTAAATCATCTAGAGAGTCTTGTGAGATGGGAAATCTCAGGAAAGAATAGAACATCATCCTTCTAGGGACTAGCTAGGCCAGGCAAAGCTTAGAGTGGGCACAAGGGTTTCTATCCCAAGATCTCCAGACCCTAGGTCTCCTGGGCAAAGTCCCAGATTCAGTGACCAGTGAGTGAGGACTGTATACTGAGTTCATTGTCTGCAGAAGAACAGACTCCTAAACATTGTTTTACCAGCCACTTTCCCCTTCCTGTGGCAGGTGTCTCAGGTGAGCTCTTCCTCTGTGTTGGGCTGATCTGAAGGCAGTGCTGAACCTGAGAGCCTCTAAAGGGCTAGAGTGGGGGTCTGAACTCTGGAAACAGAGTCTTATCCAGTGGAGCATAGAAGGACCTGTATGTGTGTGTGTGTGTGCATTTCTTGAGTAGAGGAATAGTGATGAAAGAAATTCATAGTGATCTCACATAGAAAATCCATGTTTACATTTTTCAAAGAAGAAAAACTAAAAATATTTTATTCATTTTAAAGATGAATAAAAGAAAAGAAAGCCACAGAGCTCCATTATATGTAGAAATGTAGAAAGTCATATTATGAACACTGAGCATCTGTGAATCATCTAGAGAGAAGAGATAATTGAGTCCCAGCCCCTCATCTTTTCTCATAGCATCAAGTGGAGCTGAGGAGGAGGAGCAAGAGTAAGAAAAAAAGTGGAGCTTTAAAAGGTAAGCTTATGCCATTTAGCCCTACATGTGCCAAGTTATTCTCCATCTCTCTTGCTCCTGAGGGTCTAATTCCATGGTCTCCAAGGATGCCAGGGGCAGAGACCATCCTTCAGGAAAAAGAGCCCTCAGAGAGGCTCTTGGGAAGGAGATCAGCTACTGTATATTTCCCAGATTCCATGCTTGGTAGGAAGTTGATAGAGGCTGAAATGGGTGTCAGCTGGCAGAGGTGTGTGGGCGGTAGTAGACCATTAATGCCTAGATCAAGAGGTGGAACCTCTGGGTTGATAAGTGGTTTAACTTCACTCAGATTCTTTTGTGAGGTGACCCCTGTCCTTTCTCCCCAACAAGGCAGTTGTGAGGGCTCTGGGGGGGTAATGTAAGTGACAAAGTACTCCCCATAATAAACCTGGCCATCACTGTGAGGGATCATGTGGCTTTGAACAGTGATGCTTGGGCTCCATAGTCTAATCTCCCAACAGTCTCCCCCTAAAAGCTTAGCCTAAAAGCTCCCCCCTGCACTCAGCCTCCCCTAAAACACTTAGGGCCCTACTTTCACTACTGTAACCCAGCCTCCTTATTTCCAGCTTGCAGAAATTGCCTGAAAGAACTGGAGGGAGCTCGCAGTCTGATTTCACTTCTGCAAAGGTAAAGAATTTTTCCCCTTTTCCCCCTTTTCCTTGGTCCTCCTTTGTCCCAGAGTTTATGATTTGACCCCTGGTCCATAGGGAACCCTGGGAGGGGGAGCCACAGAAACAAAGTATGGATAAAGCTCTGGGGTAAGGAATAGCAGGAGCAATGTGAAATCAGTATGGAGACTGTGGAGGGCTGTAGGTTGCAGGTGTTATCCCTGCCCAGCCTGCCCTGCCCTCCTTGCCCTGTCAGCTTCTAGCTGCAGCTTGTGCCTCCTGTCTCCTGCAGCTGCCTGGGGAGGCTCCCTGACAAGGGTGGCTTTCATCAACTCTTATGTCAAGACATCCCTGGTGAGGTGTGCAAAGCAGTGCCTGCTGGAGCCCACCAGCCATGCAGGGAGCCTATGGATGATGCTGCTCCCACCATGTTCCTGTTGGCTACCCCAGTTCCTCTGACTCAGCGCCCTCTACTTCTTGGCTCAATGACCTCTTCAGTTTCTGTTCATTCCCACTCATCTCTGAGTGCCTCTTCGCCACCAGAGCCTTTCCTTCCCCTCAACAGCCTTTTGCCCCAGCCACTTGCTCTTTCCCCTCTGCCTCCATGTCCCCTTAATTCAGAGGCCTGCCCTCCACCTCTGAGAGCCTCCTCTGCCCCACAACCTCCAGACTCTATTCTGACTCTTCCTCAATGTGACTCCTTGGCATTCCCACCGAGCACCATTCCACAGAGGTCATCTCACACCCTTTGGTCAGCTTCTGTTGTTCCAGCCATCTCAGGCCTTGGCCACTCAAGTTGTCCCATTTCAGCCTTGTCATGGTGGCACACTGCTGCCAAAGCCCTGTGCCTCTCAACCTCATCAAATTATGAGTCTCAGCAAGAACACCTTTCCCACCACTCACCAGAGGCCTCATTCTGGGGAAACCCCACCAACAGACAGGTAGGAGTTGCTAGCCCCTCTTTGCTGAGCTCAGATAATCAGAAGCTCCCAGAAATACAAGTCACAAAGAGAGTCAAGTTCAAGATTTGGAAAGAAAAAGAAAAAGATGAATCCTATCCAAAACAAATGAGCCCAGACTACCACCTGAATTCTTTGGGGAATATGTTGAAGTCACTGAGTCCTGAACAGAACACAAGCCTACAACACTTCTGGAGTACAAAAGGAAAACCAGAGCAGCTGCCTGGTCATCAGAAGCTCTCATATCCTAAGGTCTTGGGACACCATCTACAGCAGAAATATAACCAACTTTTCTGGGGTCTCCCCTCTCTACACAGCGAATCTCTGGTGGCTACTGCCTGGACCTCTGAGGGCTCTTCATTGCCACAGTCTTCCTCTTTCTTATTCAATGGAATCTCAAGTGCCTGCCCAACTCAAATGCAGGGTAAACTATCTCCACTGCTTTCTCAGTCCCAGCCCCCGTCCCAACTGGAGTTCCAATCTCAACCCTTGGTTTCATCTGTACCTCAATTTCAACCACCGTCTCTGGCTCAGATCCTGACCCAGGATCATCGCCAATCCTCTCTTCCAATCCTATCACCTTCGCCACCTCAGATTGAGGCCTGTGAAGTATCTTGCCCTACAGCCCAGGATAAGTCACAATTTCTCATCCCACCTGAGATTCAACATCCAGAATGGCCTTTGTTGCAGAAGCAACTAGAAAGTGGGTGGGCTTTATCCTCTGTAATCAAAAGATCTCAAGAAGTCTTTAGTGTCTTCACTTCCAATCTTCCTGAGGACAGTTGGGCAGTCTCCCTCCTTCCTGAGAACTTTCCAATCAGTGCTGAACTCCGCAAGCAACTGGAGCAACACCTACAAAAGTGGCTTATTGAACACCGGTGGGAGCTGCCCCGTAAGATCCAAGAGTCTCTGGAACTAAGGCAGCTTCAGGGTGAATTACCAGGGACATGTCAGGCAAAGGGCAAGCGTGGACCCTCACGTCCCTCTGCATGTGCAGGTAAAAGCAACAAGGATACACAGAAAGTGGAGTTCCAGCTAAGCCAGGGCATGGGCAAGGGCCTGGGGTATATTTTGGGGAAGGTCCCAAAAGATCTCTCCAGGGACTCAGAAAGCTCCCTAATGGGGTTTCAGGAAGTAAGCTCTGAAGAGTCAGAATGTGACTTGGGGTTGTCAATGAGTGACTCAGGGAGCGATTTGCTAAAGAGCTTAGATAAGAATCTAGAAAACATCCTGAAAGACCATTTGGGTAGGAAGTTGGGGAAGATCAGTGGGAGTTTGATCCCTGTGAGTGTGCACAAATCCTGGCTTGCAGTCAACCATGCTTTTCCGAAGTCCAACACTCACAAGGAAATCAGAAACCTAGGAATCTTGAAGTGTTGGGGACCATATGTGAACACCTCCCACAGGGTTTCCTTCCTCAATCCAGACATTCAAGAAGTGCTGGAAGCACATATTATAAGGTTTTGGGTGAGGCACAGGTGGGGTCTACCCCTCAAGGCTCTTAAGCCCATAAATCTATTTAAGTTGAAAAAGGTTCAACCTTTGCCCATTCTGCAGTTTGCCTTTAACCCCTCAGCCACCTGTGTGTCTGGAACTGCCTCAATAATCAAATTTGCTGAATCCCTGAGAAGAAGACCTTCTCAGGCATGTCTGGGAAAGAAAGTTGTAGCAGAAGAGTCAGGTCTCACCCTGGAGAGGCCTCTCCTTGCCCCTTCACCTATGTATGGGGAAATCCAGAGGGCCCTGATAAGGACCCCATCTGATGACAACCAGGGGTCCTCAAAGGCCTCTCTGACTGGACAGGATAGCAGGCCACCTTCTCAGTCCTTCACACTCAACCTCATGGGCAGAACTCCGCAGAGTGATTCTGCAGAATGGGCTGAGAAGAGCAGCCTAGAGCTGAGTCCCAGTTCAGCAATGGCTGGGAATGAGCCAAGAGAGGAGAGTGAGGATTGGGCCTCACAAGACCCCTGCCATAGGGTAGCAATGCTGAAGATGAACTTAGGACCCCAATATCTTAGGTCTAAAAAGGCTAGGGAGGCAGTGGAGGCCAAGCCTCCTACTCTTCAGCCAAGACCCATCTTGGGAACCAATGTGCTCACAAAACCCCAAACCATAAATGCACATATGGGGGGTTTAGATACCAGTAAAAAACTTTCTAGAATGTCTGCTATCCAAGATCCTGGAGAGTCATGCCTTAACACAGAGGTTAGTGAATTTGAGTCCAAATTGAAGATAAAGCCAGAGAGCCAGTCTCAAGACTGTCCTACACACGTGATCCTTGCTGTAGACAACTTGGCTTCTCAGGCACCTCAGTGTTATCCCCAGACAGTGCCTACTGGAGACAAGATAGCTTCCCAGATGCTGTATGGCTTAATGGCAAACCAAAAGAGCTGCTTAAGGCAGCAAGATCCCATGAACTCTGGACTTCAGGACTCACGGAAGAGCCAGAGCAAGATGACTGCCTCTACTTATAAGAGAGAGGACTGTAGGAGGCCCAACTCAGGAAAGAATAAAGAACGGTTTGAAGAATTGAGGACCTCTCAAGCTGAAAGTTTGAGTCACCTTTCCTCAGTCAGAGGAATAGTAGACTCTGTTAGGAACAGATGCATACAGTTCCTGCCAGAGAAGAAACAAGGTCCTCCAGAAAACCTTTTCAGAAAAAGGATGAGGCACTTTTTTCAATGGATTTTCCCCAATAGAAAAGTCAAAGGTCAGAACACTATGCAAAAATGTAAGCCAATAATAGCCTCTGCCGAGAGCCAAGGACCAGTCAAAAGCAGATCAATTATGGCTAATGAGACTTCTGAGGCTCAGGCACTCATGACAGCTGTTGGACAAATTCTAGAGGAGAAAATGGCAATCCACCATGGACTTCATGGCACAAAGTTAAATGAGCACAAACAGGAACTCCAAGCACCAGTATGTGGGTGTTTCTGCTACCACAGGGTTCCCTTCTACCCAGAGCATGGGAGAATGAGTTATACAGCCCACAATCACCAAGACACCTCCAATGGTCAGAGTAGCTCTTTCAAGGAAAGGCAGGTTAAACACCGACAGTCCTTGAAAAGTGTAAGATTCGAGGATGAGCAACTGGACCCAAGGCACCTCCCATCCCTGCCTCCCAAGAAGACTTTGTCTCCAGTCAGTCCCTGCCAGTATAGGCCAAGGATGCCAGGTGCCCCAGGCTACCATCAACACTGTCCACGGCACTGTCTTCTTCAGGCCTCCCTGTTTGGTCGATCATAAAATACTTCTTTAGCCTTTCCTAGTAGGAAAATATGTCTTCAAGAAAAAAATTAGTCCATGTAAAGAAAGTGTTTTTTTTCTCATTAGCACATCCAAATACCTAATATTCCCCAATATATATGTTTTCCCCCCAAAAGAGGGTAGTATGGTTGCTTTTGTCTGTGCTGTGCTCAATATGTACTTTGGCTTCTAGAAGGGAGGAGAATGGAGGGATTTTGGCCTTGGGCATTGTAGGCTTGCTCTTTATCCTTTCATTATACATTGTTTTCATGATACTGTCATTATGCAAACAAAAACTACCCTAAAAATATGAGAAATACCTATGAAGACCTTACCCAAGATCTGGCTCAACTTGTCTTTCTCTTGCTTCCACTCTACTTTGAAATTTATACAGCTATAGGGGATAGGTTTCCAGACATCATGGGGCTGGACTCAGGGTCCCACTCAGGCTCCAGGAAGTATCAGAACCAAGTGGATTGAAATTTGGTAGAGGGTACTAGGCCTAAAGTTCAGAAGCAGGAGAAATCCTTTTCCTGGATCTCTTGGTGAAGAATAGAGGGCACTTGCTCTTGAGAGCCCCTTCTCTCTCTTGTGAAGAGCTGAGGTTGAGTTAGGCCCTGTGAACCCCTCTGAGCTTAGCTTTAATGTCACCCTCTTCCACCTCTGCCTTTCCTGTACTTCCAGTGATGAGGATGGCACTTCCAGCTCTGAGTATGTGTAAGTGAGAGAACATCAGGGAAGTTGCTAAGGGCTATGTTCACCTTTACCCCAAATGAATATTCAAGGGTCACCTGCTTTCCCTCTATGTTAACCCCAGAGAAGGAGTTCTGGATTAATGAAACAAGATTGAGTGTATCTGTATGTAGTAACTATGTGACGGTTGAATACTATGAACTTAGAATGGGATGTGGGAGACAAGTTGAAAAGTTTGGATCCAAAGAAAAAGGCAAAGTGGCACATGGTGCCTATAAATTTGCAGTGAATGAAGAGCCTCTGATATCCCACCACCATCTACAGGCCTGGAGGAAAGAAAAAGTTAAGGGCTCAGTGGCTCATCATACCCCATCATGGTCTCCACCCCACTCCAGCTCTAAGATCACAGACATAGAGAAGCCACTTTTATATCCAGAACAGATGGTCAAATTTGTAGATGTAAAGCAAATGAGGGAAGGTTAATCTCCTAATAATATATTTAATACACTTACACATTATCACCTCTTGAATTCAAGAATTCAGGTGGAAAAGCCAGGATTAGGGAGCTTCAGATGTAACTCCCAGTCTGGTGACCTTTATTTAAACACAGGGCTGTAGAACTGCTCCTCAAGGAGTGGTGGGGAGTTAAAAGGCCCAGAGACTGGCCTGCAATCATGTAGTAAGTCTCGTCTGGCTCCCAGTCCTTGCATACTCCAGAGTCCAGCAGATGAGGCCATCAGACAGGATTTGTGAAATGGGAGTTGGGGAGAGCATGGAAATGACCTGTTCAAAATGGGGAGGTATAGCTCAGGAGTGGTCCACTGCTCTCTCCACTTCTAGCACAGCTTTCCCCCTCCCCTGGCCTCTATCCATATGAGAAAGCAAGAAGATGAGCAATTTCTCTAGCGTTAGTCTGTGCTTTGTGCACAGTAGGCACAGCTGCAGAGGGCATCATTCCCATGGTAGAGAGTTGCTCCAGGAGATGCCCTTGATCCAGAGGATAACAGGAATGGGCCCTGTCCCCCATGCCTGTCAGGATGCCCAACATGTGGGACCTGGGGTGGAGGGGCAGAGTGGGTTTAAGCCTGCTTGTGTCACTGGTTTCTCCCTGGAGCCAGGTCTTGCCTCTGGGACCCAATTCCTGAGTCAGCCTCCAGAGTGGGTCCAGCAATGTAAGTGGAGCCAAGACCTGTGGAAAGGGATTGGGACCCAGCACAGACAGCACCTTGGGGCCCTTGGGAGCTTAGGAGAGGGTGGGACAGAGCAAGGGGCCCTGAGCCTGGTTGCTATTAAGTCTTCAAAGGGCACTGAGAGTTGAGTTCTGGGACAGGAGTAGGGGCTAGATGTGGACCACATAGCCCCTGCCAGAAGTGCTGCAGATGGGGATGCTGACGGAACAGAAAAGAAACAAACAACAACACAACCCCTCCCCCACCCCCACCCCTCAAACACAAAGAAGCAAGTGCCTTCACCCTTCTGTTGCTCAGATTTCCATAAGGTGTGGCAAGGCCAGAAATGGAGACACCCACACAGAGACACTTCATGCAGAGACAACACAGAGACACTTCCCAGCAAAGAGAACACACAGAACTTACAGAGACAACTCTCAACAGAGACCTCTCTCACACAGACACCTTCCATGGTGACTAGAATATTGCCTTACAGAGACCTCACACTGAGACCTCGTATAGGGACTTCATGTTGCCCCACAGATTCTCAGACAGAAACCTAGTACAGATTTCAGAGATTTTCCAGAGACCTAACAGCAAACCTATCAAGACTTCCCAATGGTACCTTCCATACAGACCTCACGCAGAGACCTCACCCAGAAACAACACTCAGAGACATCACATGGCCTCAAAAAGACCTCACATAGAAACCTCACACAAAGACTTCATCTACAGACAGTGCACAGAAATCTTTCACTGCCTCACAGACATTTCACATTGAGACCTTACACAGATACCCCATAGAGACTCAACACAAAGACCTCACAGAGACCTCGCATCCATTTTTCAAGATCCCAAACAGACAAATATTGACAAGTCCTTGGTAAATATGAAACTAGCATACTAGCAGCGTTATGCCCCTATTGCAATTCTCAAAACACTCAGGCATTGTCAGCATTGTGCTAAATGGGGGTCTCTGCTTGGGGAAATGCTTGGGAATTTTTTCTTTTGTAATGTTATTGACTCTGAACAAAAGAATTACTGATTCTACGTGTAGATTTGCAAAATGAATTTCCACAGGTGCCCATTAACTTGAGAATCACAATTTTTAAACACAACTAAAACAGTCTCCAATGAGAGAAAATATCTTATTTGTCCAGTTTTAGTTATTATCCAGCCAAATGGTGTCACTGTTGCATATTTTTTTTTATTCTCTTGGGGACAAGACCTGAACTGCAAATGGCTTACTTATTTACTTTGAAAACATAATAAAGACCTGCAACAAATGGACTCTAGAAATGAAATAAACCAGAAAAGAAGTATCTGGATTTATACTTGTCTTGCAGAGGTCTATGTAATTAGCACATTATTTTGCACCTAACAGTTTGCATCAGGCTTGTGGGTTTTATTTTTTAACAAGCTATCTATCTGTGAATATTTTTCACAAATAAGTGAAATTCCTGGTAATATTCCTATTATATCATCTAGCAAAATTATACTTCTTTATATCATTTTATTCCTTCAATGATAAATAATATTATTATACATGTCTTCAGTATATAACACAGTCCTAATGTTCAGCTAACATTTAAAAAAAAGGAGAAACTATTGAGAAGGATTCATTTTTAATTCTATGAAATGCACATTTTCTAAGATAGGCAGTCAAGATCCACTTTATATTATTACAGGGCTAAAAAAGGACACATTGTTTAGAATAAATTTGAAATATTATGAAATATGTCTTTTTTGAGATATATAGATAGCTTAAAAATTACTGAGCAAGGGATATATTAACATATTAATTGATTTAATCATTTTAATCAATATTTATATTATCATGAATAATGAAACTTCATTTGTTATATATCCAGCACTTTCCAAAGGGTACATTACAATGAGACTACATATTTCTCAATACTCGTAAGCAACCTATTGTCCTTGATAAAATTTCAATGACAGCTGTCAAGATGTATCACAGGTTAAGTCTCTCAGATTTTCCATTGGGATGATGACATCGCAGTTCTTTCTCTAAGAGGAGCAAGGCTGACACAAGGGCTCTTTTGGTCTATTTTAACAAGAAATTCATTTTTCCCACATAATTAAACAATTTATAACTATTAATTTTTCTACTTTATTATTATTTTTTTCTTTTTTTGTTAATTTTTCTACTTTATTCCTTTATGATATCATTGAATCATAAAATGGAGTATGGTCATGGATGTCATTTAGCATTCTATCAGATCATTTTTTTATAGCACAAGTTATGCAGATAAGTTTATTGATCGGAACAAAAAGGGCTCAATTAGAAAAAGTTTATACAGGAAAATCTCTTTTTCAAGTTACTATTTTAACATGGTTAAAATAAGTGATTTTTCCTTAGTTTTTTGAATTAAAGTTGCTCAGGGTGGCAGAAAGTCTGGAAACATGGGAAATGTCCATAGTAAGTACTTTCTTGCTGTAATAAGTTGAATGTGCTTTTCCTCACTAGTAATTCACAGTTCATTAAGTTGCGCAAAATTATAATGAACAATGTATATTAAAGAAGAATTTCCTTCAATCATTGCATATTACATACATTGCTTCAGATGGTTTCATGGAATAAACTTGCACATTTTCCTCAGAATAAGAAATCAAGGGGTATCAATCCATTAAATATATATTAGTTTTTCCAGACTCTATGGCCATCTGTATTTTACTTTTAGTGAGATTCACCTATCTTAAAATCTTAAAAGAAGTTTTACCATTTATATATTTCCAAAAAAATTGGTATCAAAAATTAGAGAAAAAAACAAAAACAGATCCCTTTTGTTTTCAAGAAGTTTTATATAAAAACATTTTGCTGAAAATGAAGTGATTCTTAATCTACAGATGAAATACTTTTTACATGATACTTAAGATATATTATAAATTTGGATTTAAGATAAATATTTACAACTGGCCTCATGCTGATTTCAATAAACCAGGCACTCTAGAACACAATGTGCAAGGACAGCAATTATGTGATGTCTTCTTAATACTCCAAGGAATAAAGATCTCTTCCAAAGTAGTCGTTCTACAATGTTAACCCCAAACAGCGATTCTTCTTGATAGATTGTATTTTTAGTTTCACTCACTTTATAACTAACTGCCATAGAAATACATTTCTGAAAGTGTTCCCAAATATATACAGCTACTATGTTGTGGTCACACCATGGGCACAGTAAGGAACATCCATATCTGGATAATCCAGGGGCTTCGTAACTGCCACCAGTTATTTGAAGTCGGTTTGACTCAACCATTTCTGGCACGAGATTGGTCTTCGTCACGTGAACCGTTGTATTTTCCAAACAGCTACAAGTCACCTTCCTTAGTTTGCTGCTGTACCCCTTCCTGGCTGGTCACCGGCTGTAGTAACCTGAAGAGTCCATTTACTCAGGGATGTCCACTCTGGGCTCTGCACAGACACATTGTGTCACAGATGTGCACATGACGCTGATGAAACTTCCAGAAAAGTGTCATGTAATGCCTGCCAGGCACAGTAGGTGAGGATTTAGAAAATGCTAACATCTTTTGTAGGAAACGTGGATTACACAGCTCTTTGGTTCTAGGTATTTTTGTGCATTAGATGGCCCCCTGGATGGGGGGAAACGAAGCTGATTTTTTAGAATTTCTCACCCTCATTCACTGTAACTACATCTGCCACTCTTCCTTCTCTGAGTCCAGGAGCTGGAATTGACAGCGTCTCTCTCTGTGATTTCACAGTCTCTACCATGTGTTTACAGTGACCACTAAAACTCACCTATCTCAGATGGGTCAGGTATTTCTGATACTACAGGAGGAAGATAACTGAACTTTTTATTTCCACCACAATTTTATATAGTAACTCTTTACATAGCTATTTGCTATGTCCAATTTATTTTATAGAGTCAATAAATATGTTTTATAGAATTTGGCCCCTGGATTCCACCTACTAGATTACTTGGGCAAGTCATTTATTGCCTAAATTTACAAATTTTATAAAATTGCATTTATTTCATAAAATTTTAATTTATAAAATGTTACTTTCTTTTTGAAATTGGTAAATCTAGGGATTTAGTCCCAGTTTGTTTGTTTTTTTTTAAACATTGGTACTTAACCTAAAATATTTGCCAATTTTCCTTTTTTAATATATATCAGAAAAAATGTTAAGAATTTAGCTGTGAAGATAACAATACTATTGATTTTTTCCTTTCACTTTGTGTGGTTATTTTTGTACCAAACCTCTATTATTGCACAGCAAAGAAGAAAGTTTGTTCCTTGGAAAACATGCAGAATGATTTTTTCTTGTTTTTTCTTTTCTAACTTTTCATAGAAGTATCATTTTTAATACAGACACATCAACATTGTTGATTACATTTTCAATAATTTAAAAACACAGAAGACCTTCCCTCTAAAAACATAAACAGGGGCGCCTGGCTGGCTTAACCGGTTAAGCGTCTGACTTCGGCTCAGGTCATGATCCAGCAGTTCGTGAGTTGGAGCCCCGTGTCTGGTTCTGTGCTGACAGTTTGGAGCCTGGAACCTACTTCAAGTTCTATTTCTTCCTCTCTCTGCCCCTCCCTCGCTCCCACTCTGCCTCTATCTCTCTCAAAAATAAACATTAAAAAAAAAAATTAAAAATATAAACAAAGCTTCTTCCATCTGGTCTCTAGATCTTTTTATTCTTATGCCAATTTCTTTAAACTAATTGATCAACTGAGTTATGCATTCATTTACTTTTTCACAATTATAATGATAAAAGGGCCAATTTATCAAGCAGACACACACTGCTAAATGTGTGTGTGCCTAATAACATAGTTTCAAAATACCTTAAGATAAAACTGATAGAATTTCAGAAAAATCAACAGTTATAATCAGATTTCAATACTCATTTCTCAATAAGATGGAACATGTAGACAGAAATTCAATACTAGCATAGAAGACTTGATAAACACTACCAATGAACTTGGTCTAATAGACATTTATAGAATACACATTCTTTGCAATGCGTAATAAACATTTAACTATTCTAGGCTACAAAATAAGTATCAATAAACTTAAAATGATTCCATTTTTACAATGTATGCTCTCTAACAATACTGGAATTTAATTAGAAGTAAAAACAGATCTCTAGAATTTCCTCACATACTTGAAAATCAAGCAAAACACTTGTGAATAACTCATGGGTTAAAATAGAGCCAAACAAAAAAGTATTTTGAGCTGAATGAAAAAGGAAACACTTGTGCTCGCTTGGGCAGCACATATACTAAAAAAGGAAACATTTTGGGGCTCCTGGGTGGCTCAGTTGGTTAAGCATACTCTTGGTTTCAGCACAAGCTGAACCAACTCAACCAAGCTCAACTCTTGGTTGAGCCCTGATCAACTCTGTGCTACTAGCACAGAGGGATTCTCTCTCTCCCCCTCTCTCTGCCCAGCCCTGGCTCACTCTGTGTAACTATAAAAAAAAGGAAACCCTTCAATATTAGTGGAATCTCCCTCATCAAGTACTTAGAAGAAATTTTATAGTACTAAATATATTAGAAAAGATTTTAAATCAATGACCTCAGATTCCATCTTAAAAGCCAGAAAAGAAGATCAAATAAAACCAAAAGTATGCAGAGTAAAGTAAATTAAAAATATCAGTGTGGAAATCAATGAAATAGAAAACACCAAAAAATTAGAAAACATTAATAAAACCAACTCAACACCAGTAAAGCAAACAATTCTATTAAAAAATGAGTAGACAATCTGAATAGACATTTTTCCAAAGAAGATATACAGGTGACCAAAACATACATAAGAAGATACTCAACATCACTAATCACTGGGAAAATGCAAATCGAAACCACAGTAAGATGAGAAATAACAGGTGTTGGCAAGGATTGGAGAAAGGGCACCCTTATACAGTGCTGGTGAGAATGTAAATTGTAGTGGCCACTATGGAAAACAGTATGGAGTTTACTCAAAAAGTTAAAAATAGAAATTAATACATTTCAGTAATTCCACTGCTGGGAATTTCCCTAAAGTAAACAAAAACACTAATTGAAAAAGATACACACACCCTTATGTTTATTGCAACATTATTTACAATAGACAAGATATGGAGACAACCTAAGTGCCTGTTAGTAGATGAATGGATAAAGATGTGGTGTATATACACAATGGAATATTGTTCAGCCATAAAAAAGAATGAAATCTTGCCATTTGTGACAACATGGATGGACTTAGAGGATATTATGCTAAGTGAAATAAGTCAGAGAAATACAAATATCATATGATTTCACTTATATGTGGAATCTAAAAAGCAAAACAACCTACAAACAAAAATCAGAAACTGATTTGTAAATACAGAGAACAAACTGGTGGTTGTCAGAGCAAAGTGGGGGTGAAGAGATAGATAAAAAGATAAAGGAGATTAAAAAGTACAAACTTCCAGTGGTATCTGGGTGGCTCAGTTGGGTAAGTGTCCGACTTCTGCTCAGGTCATGATCTTGCGGTTCGTGAGTTTGAGGCCGTGTCGGGCTCTGTGCTGATAGCTCAGAGCCTGGAGCCTGCTTCGGATCCTGTGTCTCCCTCTCTCTCTGCTGCTCCTCCGCTAGTGCTTTATCTCTGTCTCTCAAAAATAAATAAACGCTAAAAAAACCTTTTTTTAAAAGTACAAACTTCCAGTTGTAAAATGAATGTCTCTGGGATTAAAAGTACAGCATAAGGAATATAGTCAATAATATTGTAATAACTGCATGGTGACAGATGGTAACTATACTTATTGTGGTAAGCATTGCACAATGTACAGAATTGTCAAATCACATGTTGTACACCTGAAAATAATAGAACATTTTATTTCAATGACAGTTCAATAAAAATAATCACTATTAAACTAAAATCTTGCTCTTTGAGAAATCTGTAGTATTCACAAAAATCTATTCAGGCTGATCAGAAATGTAATAAATGTGCAATGACTGATATAAACAAAACATCTTGGTCTCTGTGTATGAACGTACTTTTTTTTCATGTGACTTGATCTTGAAAATAGTAAGTGGATGGTATCTGAAAGATAGACCAGTGTTTTCTCAGGAACTGCTATGTAAATGGACACCCCTGGGATAATCCACAAAAGCTGCCTTTCCAAGGGTTCATAGAAAAAAGAGAGGAATTGTGTTTAAATTTTATATCAGTACATTACCATTCTAGAAACAGATGGCACAAAGTGGTCTTCTGAAGAACATGTAATAAAGGCTTTGCTTATAGAGCTATGTGAGAGATGAAGGATCTAGCAAGAAATGGAAGGCAGAGACTAGTAACAGTAGGAAGAACATTCCACCTCTAGATCTGAAAGGGCAGAAGAGGAAACATATTATTGAACATTACCTAGAGCTGAAGTTGTGGAACAGGGTAAGTGTAAAATATTTTTTAATAATTAAATCTCTTTCTTTCTTATTTAATTTAATTTAATTTTATATGAAATTTGTTGTCAAGTTGGTTTCCATACAACACCCAGTGCTCATCCCAACAGGTGACCTCCTCAATACCCATCACCCACACTCCCCTCCCTCCCACCCCCCATCAACCCTCAGTTGATGTTCTCAGTTTTTAAGGGTCTCTTATGTTTTGGCTCCCTCCCTCTGTAACCTTTTTTTCCCCTTCCCCTCCCCTATGGTCTTCTGTTAAGTTTCTCAGGACCCACATAAGAGTGAAAACATATGGCACCTGTCTTTGTATGACTTATTTCAATTAGCATAACACTCTCTAGTTCCATCCACGTTGCTACAAAAGGACATATTTCATTCTTTCTCATAGCCACGTAGTATTCAATTGTGTATAAAACCACAATTTCTTTATCCATTCATCAGTTGATGGACATTTAGGCTCCTTCCATAATTTGGCTATTGTTGAAAGTGCTGCTATAAACATTGGGGTACAAGTGTCCCTATGCATCAGCACTCCTGTATCCCTTGGGTAAATTCCTAGCAGTGCTATTGTTGGCTCATAAGGTAGATCTATTTTTAATTTTTTGAGGAACCTCCACACTGTTTGCCAGAGCGGCTGCACCAGTTTGCAATCCCACCAACAGTGCAAGAGGGTTCCCGTTTCTCTTGGGATTTGTTCATTTTACCCACTCTGACTCGCGCGAGGTGGTATCTGAGTGTGGTTTTGATTTGTATTTCCCCGATGAGGAGCGACGTTGAGCATCTTTTCATGTGCCTGTTGGCCATCTGGATGTCTTCTTTAGACAAGTGTCTACTCATGTTTTCTGCCCATTTCTTCACTGGATTATTTGTTTTTCGGGTGTGGAGTTTGGTGAGCTCTTTATAGATTTTGGATACAAGTCCTTTGTCCAGTACGTCATTTGCAAATATCTTTTCCCATTCCGTCGGTTGCCTTTTAGTTTTGTTGGTTGTTTCCTTTGCAGTGCAGAACATTTTTATCTTGATGAGGTCCCAATAGTTCATTTTTGCTTTTAATTCCCTTGCCCTTGGGGATGTGTCAAGTAAGAAATTGCTGTGGCTGAGGACAGAGAGGTTTTTTCCTGCTTTCTCCTCTAGGGTTTTGATGGTTTCCTGTCTCACATTCAGGTCCTTCATCCATTTTGAGTTTATTTTTGTGAATGGTGCAAGAAAGTGGTCTAGTTTCATTCTTCTGCATGTTGCTGTCCAGTTCTCCCAGCACCATTTGTTAAAGAGACTGTCTTTTTTCCATTGGATATTCTTTCCTGCTTTGTCAAAGATGAGTTGGCCATACTTTTGTGGGTCTAATTCTGGGGTTTCTATTCTATTCTAATTAAATCTCTTTAAAAGATAATTTTCTGATGTGGTATAGTATAATAACATGTAAAATGTGTGAAAACAGCATAAAAGCCAAGAGGAGAGAAATGGAAATTTATAAATGTAAATATTTTATATTGTACATTAAGGGATATAATGTCTGTTGAAAGTAAACTGTATTAGGTTAGAGATGTATACTATACAACTGAAACAATCACTGATTAGATTTATAGCTAATAAGCCAACAATGGAGATTGAATGGAATAGCTAAAAACAAAATCAAACCTCAACAGCAGGTGGAAAAAGATGAAACAATTGAACATAAATTATAAAGTGATATATTTAAATTATATAAATAATAAAACTAAATGTAAAAGTTCAACAATGTGATTAAATAAGTGGATATCTATACTCAAAAAAACTTAACTTCAGTCCATACTTCCTATCAAAAAATAATTAAAACATTTCCTACCAAAAAAAGGAAATCCTGTCATTTGTGACAACATGGATAAACCTGGAGGACACTGTGTTAAATGAAATAAGCCAGACAGAGGAAGACAAATGTTATATGGTATCACTTATGTGTGGAGTCCCAAGGAAAAAAAAAGAAAAAAAGTTGAACTTAGAGTAGAAATGTGGTTATGAGGGTCTGAGGGGTGAAGGAAAAAGAAGAGTTTGGTAAAAGGGTACAAACTTTCAGTTCTAAGAGGAATAAGGACCAAGGATATAATATAATGTATGACATGGTGACTACAGTTGATAACACTGTATTGTATAACTGAAATTTGCTAAGAGAGTAGAACTTAAATATTCACACCCACACATATACACAAAGGTAAATATGTGAGGTGATGGATATGTTGGGTATAATCCTTCCACAATGCAACATATATCAAATCATCATGTTGCATACTTTAAATATCTTACAATTTTAATTGTTAACTAAACCTCAGAAAAGCTGGAAAAAATTAAAGCACACTGTTGGTATGAATTTCTACTGGAGGAGGGAAAATAAAAGACTGAACGTACCAAGTGCCGGCAAAAATGTGGACCAACTGGAACACTGGAGGGAATGTAAAAATGATTTTGCAGGTCCATAACAAACCAAACATACCATATGACCCAGCCATTCCAATCTTTGATACTTAACATTAGAGAAGTAAAGCTTATGTCTGTGCAAAGACTTGACCAGGATATTTATAGAAACTTTATATTAAATAACTCAAAATTAGAAACAACCTAATTGTGAACACATGCAACAATATATATGAGTCTGAAAAAAATTTTCTGAATGAAAGTTGACAAAATATTGTCAACTTAAATCTATTTAAATCTATTTAAATCTTAAATCTATTTAATTGTATTTATATAAAATTCTAGAAAATAAAAACTATAGTAACAAAATCAAATCAGACATTGCCTGAGGATTTGGGGGATGGGGGGTGGTGGAGTGGGATAATAAAGAGGTATTCCAAAAGAGTATGAGGAAAAATTTAGGGTGATATGTTCATTATCTTGGTGGTGATGATGATTTTAAGGATATGATCATACACCAAAATGTACCAAACCTACACTAAATAGATGTATAATTTATAATATGTTAATTATACCTCAACAATGCTATTTAAATTAGGAGGTTGTAAATGTCTTAGTGCAGTCGGTTAAAATAACTAATGGACACAAAGGCAAAGAGATATACCCCAAACAACACACTAATGTCTCATCACCCAAGCTAAACGCTTTTTTTTGCTCCAACCAATTTAAAAGAATGACTTAATTAATAATTCAGTTGATACATATCCCTAGAATAAAAGCTTTCCACTATCACCAGAGCAAGGAAAATATAATTTCAATGCACAAAAATGAAAACATCCTATACAGGTTAATTCACTTTGTTTTTTTAAGTAAAATATTTCAGAGTACAGAAAATATTCATGATAGCAATTTGTTATTTAGAGGATATATAATGTCACATGAAGGAAACTTAACTTTATTAACTTTCGTGAAATAACAATCCAGTATGATGCGTTTTACTTCTGGTGTTAGTTTTCTATTCTTGTATAACAACTTATTATAATTTTGTGGCTTAGAAAAAAATAACAAAATTTATGGTCTCAGTTTCCATGAGTCAGGAGTCTAGGCACAAGTTAATTGGTTCCTCATCTTTGGGTTTGACTGGGTTAAAATCAAGGTGTCAATCAGAACTTCTACCTTATCTGAGTTTTAGGTACTCTTTCTAGTTCACTGGCAATTGGTAGAATTCAGTTCCTTGGAGTTTGTTTCCTTGCCACAGGGCCTTCTCCATAGATTTACAGTTTGTTTCTTAAAGGCTCACAGAAAATTGTCTTTGCTGCTTCAAATCTTTCTTCGGGAAGGATCCAATACCTTTTAAGAGCCCACTTAATTATATCAGGCCCATCCAGGATAATCTCCCTTTTTATTAACCAAAAGTCAGCTCATTTCAGATTTTCATTAGGTCTTTAAATCCCTTCACCTTTGTAATCTGATCACAGTTGTGAAATCCACCATATTCACAGTCCCACCCATACTCTAATTTAAAGTATGTATCCCAGTGGGTAGGAATCTTGGGGATCACCTCAAAATTCAGAGTTCTATCCATCTTTCCAGGTAAACTTCATTATGAAAAGTGTATATTTCTCTCAATGTTGCTACTAAAGTTCAAGGTAATCATTACAGATTCTGAGAGAAGGAGGTACTTAAACATTTAAATTACATCAAACCCAGTTTTGGGAGATACATTTCCTCCTTTGTTCCCTTCCATCACAAGCTTGCCTCTTACATAAAGAAGCTTCACTGAGAGTGGTGGCCTCAACATAGTAAGTATTCAGATCAAGGTGAGTGAACAAGACAGAATGCTGGGATACAGAAAGAAAATATCAAAACTTCAAATTATTATTTATTTTATCTCTTCCTTTAAAATGTTTTTATTTTTGTAATATTAATAACAAAATTATAGAAAAGTATGATAGCCATGCAACTTACAAATGAATAAGTACACATAATTGGAAATGCATGCTCAAAAATTATCTTCTAATGAGAAGAATAACACAAATGATGGAGTACACTGATGGATCCAGATTCCAGATCTTTTTAAAGAAACAGGCCTAGAATCCACCATACCTCTGGCTCCTGGATTCCTTTACCAGGCAAATCACATGTGGGACTTATATCAAGAGAGAGTGAGGCCACAAATACCAGCTGAAAAAGCTGTTTCATCAAACTCTTGAAAATCAGGAGCCCCATCAGCCCACTTCTCCATTACATTCCCATTTGTGAATCATTTTCCCTCATTCTGCAGCAGAGACCACACATTTTCAAAGGAACTTTAAATCAATTGCAATGGCTGTGTCAGATAAGACAGAAAGGTCAGATTCAGTTATAATAGAAAGGAGGTAGAATGGAGCAATCACAGAGCCTGTCATGGCTGCAGAGCTGCAAGGGTAAAAAGTCCCCAAAGGAATACAGGGCAGCCTCCTGTTGGAGAATGCTGAACACCAGCATGCACATCTCTTACAGCAGGTGGGGGGCGCTGCAATGCAGGCAGAACAGGATGGATAGTGTGCAGATTTTGTAGGGAAAGCCACCTATAGTTGTACATGTGGCACCTACCAATAACGCTTAATATTACAGTGACCTAATATGTTCACATGGATTAATATAGAGGATATTCAGGTTGTAAATATCAGGGCTTCACTCCCGAAACCATGATTGGTAAGGAGCACTATTACCTTTCTGTGTTCTTGTCAGCCTTACAGGTATGCCATTGGGATGGCCAATAAATGAGAATAATTTGATATTCTTCATAGGTGATTGGATATAATCACAGACAAATTTCACTTTCTTTTCAAATTTCTTCATGGAAATATCTGAGGAAAAATGAGAAAGTGATCCTGAAATGTAAACACTTAAAAAAATTTTTTTAATGTTTATTTTATTTTTGAGAGAGAGAGAGTGGGGTGGGGAGGGGCAGAGAGAGAGGGAGACACAAAATCTGAAGCAGGCTCCAGGCTCTGAGCTGTCAGCACAGAGCCCAATGTGGGATTTGAACTCGGGAATGGCGATATTGTGACCTAGGCTGAAGTCAGGTGCTTAACCGACTGAGCCACCCAGGGTCCCCTAAACATTTTCTAATAATAAAAGAATAATGTTGACAGTATATGGTTTTGACAATAGTTTCATATAAAAAATGAGTGGAGGACACCAATGCAATTATTTGCATTTTTATAAAAATTTATAACTTTTTTTTAATTCTCAAGTTATCATACAGTGTAGTCTTGGCTTCAGGAGTAGAACCCAGTGATTCATCACTTACAAATAACACCCAGTGCTCATCCCAACTAGTGCCCTTCTTAATGCCCATCACATATTTAACACACTTCCCAACCCTCCCCCCCATCCCCATCAACCCTCAGTTTGTTCTCTATATTTAAGAGTATTTTATGGTTTGCCTCCCTCTCTGTTTTTATTTTTCCTTCACTTCCCCTATGATCATCTGTTAAGTTTCTTAAATTCCACATAAGAGTGAAATCATATGATATCTGTCTTTATCTGAGTGACTTATTTTAAATAGCATAATACTCTTCAGTTCCATCCACGTTGTTGCAAATGGCAAGACCTCATTCTTTTTCATCATTGAGTACTATTCCACTGGATATGTGTGTGTGTGTGTGTTTGTGTGTGTGTACACACATGTTATATTTCCACTGGGATTATATAATACATATATGTATATATCTTTTTAATCCATTCATCAGTTGATGGACATTGGGTTCTTCCCATAATTTGGCTATTGATAGTGCTGCTATAAACATTGAGGTGCATATGCCCCCTTGGAATCAGCATTTTTTGTGTCCTTTAGATAAATTCCTAGTAGTTCAATTGCTGGGTCATAGGGTAATAGGGTAATTCAAGCCCCCATTGGGCTCTGTGCTGACAGCTCAGAACCTGGAGCCTGCTTCAGATTTTCTGATGTTTCCTGAGTTGTTAATTTTAGCCATTCTGACAGGTGTGGTTTTGCTTTGTATTTCCCTGATGATGAGAGATGTTAAGCATCTTTTCATGTGTCTGTTAGCCATCTGGAAAAGTGTCTATTCATGTCTTCTGCCCATTTCTTCAGTGAACTATTTGGGTTTTTTTGGTGTTGTGTTGGGCAAGTTCTTTATAGATTTTGGATACTAACCCTTTATCTGATATGTCATTTGCAAATATACTCTCCCATTTTGTAGGTTGCCTTTTACTTTTATTGATTGTTTCCTTCACTATGCAGAAGCTTTTCATCTTGATTAGGTCCCAATAGTTCGTTTTTGCTTTGATTTCCTTTATATTCAGAAACACGTCAAGTAAGAAGTTGCTGTGGCTGAGGTCAAAGAGGTTGCTGCCTGTTTTCTCCTGTAGGATTTTGATGGTTTCCTGTCTCACATTTAGGTCTTTTGTCCATTTGAATTTATTTTTTTGTATGGTGTAAGAAAGTGGTCCAGTTTCATTCTTCTATATGTCACTGTCCAGTTCTCCCAGAACCATTTGCTCAAGAGACTGTATCCATTGGATACTCTTTCCTACTTTGTAGGAAGACTAGCTGGCCATACATTTGTGAGTCCATTTCTGGGTTCTGTATTCTGTTCCATTGATCTATGTGTCTGTTTTTGTGCCAGTGCCATACTGTCTTGATAATTATAGCTTTGTAATACAGCTTGCAGTTCGGAATTGTGATGCTTCCAGCTTTGGTTTTCTTTTTCAACATTGCTTTGGCTATATGGGTCTTTTCTGGTTCCATACAAATTTTAGAATTGTTTGTTCTAGCTCTGTGAAGAATGCTGGTGCTATTTTGATAGGGATTGCCTTGAAAGTGTATATTGCTCTGGGTAGTATCGACATTTTAACAATATTTGTTTTTCCAATCCATAAGCATGGGATGTTTTTCCATTTCTTTGTATCTTCTTCAATTTCTTTCATAAACTTTCTATAGTTTCCAATGTATAGATCTTTTATGTCTTTGGTTAGGTTTATTCCTAAATATTTTTTTGGGTGCAATTATAAATGGGATTGCTTCCCTGATATCTCTTTCTTTTCCTTCAATCCTAGTGTATAGAAATGCAACCTATTTCTATACATTGATTTTATATCCTGTGATTTTGCTGAATTCATGTATCAGCTCTAGTTGTTTTTTTGGTGGAGTCTTTTGGGTTCTCCATGTAGAGTATCATGTCATCTGCAAAGAGTGAAAGTTTGACTTCTTTGCCAGTTTGGACTCCTGTATCTTTTTGTTGTCTGATTGCTGAGGCTAAGGCTTCCAGTATTATGTTGAAAACAGTGGTGAGAGTGGACATATGTGATATGTTCCTGATCCCAGGGGGAAAGCCCTCAGTTTTTCCTCATTGAGTATGATATTAGCTGTGGGCCTTTTATATATGGTTTTTATGATGTTAAGGTATATTCCTTCTATCCCTACTTTCTAGAGGGTTCCTTTTTTTTTTTTTTTTATCAAGAAAGGATGTTGTATTTTGTCAAATGCTTTTGTTTTGCCTCTGTTAAAAAGGATCATATGGTTCTTATCCTTTCTTTTACTGATGTGGTATATCACATTGATTGAATTGTGAATATTGAACCAGCCCTGTAGCCCAGGAATGAATCCCACTTGATTGTGGTGAATAATTCTTTTAATGTACTATTGAATTTGATTTATTAATACCTTGTTGAGAATTTTGCATCCAGGTTCATCAGGGATATTGGCCAGTAATTCTCCTTTTATGTGGGGTCTTCATCTGGTTTTGGAATCAAGGTAATGCTGGCTTCATAGAATGAGTCTGGAAGCTTTTTTTCCATTTCTAGTTTTTGAAACACTTTGAGAAGAATAAGTATTAACTCTGCTTTAAATGTCTGATAGAATCAAATACAAATTAAAACCACAATGAGATAGCACCTCACACCAGTAAGAATGGCTAAAATTAACAACTCAGACAACAAGAGATGTTGGTGAGGATGCAGAGAAAGAGGATCTCTTTTGCATTGTTGGTGGGAATGCAAGCTGGTGCAGCCACTCTGGAAAACAGTGTGGAGATTCCTCAAAAAGTTAAAAATACAATTACCCTAAGATCCAGCAATTGCACTACTAGGTATTTGGATAAATATTTGTATTGGGACATAGGGGTGCTGTTTCAAAGGGTCACATGCACCCTAATGTTTATAACCATGCTATTGACAACAGCTGAAGTATGGAAAGAGCCCAAATGTCCATTGACAGGTGAATGGATAAAGAAGATGTGGTATATATATATACAATGGAGTATTACTCGGCAATCAAAAAGAATGAAATCTTCCCATTTGCAACTACATGGATGGAACCAGGAGGTATTATGCTAAGCAAAATTAGTCAGTCTAAGAAAGACAAATATCATATAACTTCACTCATATGAGGGATTCAAGATACAAAGCAGATGAACATAAGGCGAGGGAAGCAAAAATAATATAAAAACAGGGAGGGGGACAAAACATAAGAGACTATCATATATGGAGAAGAAACGGGGTTGTTGGAGGGGTTGTGGGTGGGGGAATGGGCTAAATGTGTAAGGAGCATTAAGGAAGACACTTGTTGGGATGAGCACTGGGTGTTATATATAGGGGATGAATCACTGGAATCTATTCCTGAAATCATTGTTGCACTCTATGCTAACTAACTTGGATGTAAATTTAAAAATGAAAGAAAGAAAGAAAGAAGAAAGAAAGAAAGAAGAAAAGAAAAATCTGGTAGAATTCTCCTGGGAAGCCATCTAGCCCAGTACTCTCATTTGTTGGGAGATTTTTGATAACCAACTCAATTTCTTTGCTGGTTATGGGTTTGTTCAAATTTTCTATTTCTTCCCATTTGAGTTTTGGTAGTGCGTGGGTGTCTAGGAATTTGTCTATTTCTTCTATATTGTCCAGTTTGTTGGCATATAGTTTTTCATAGTATTCTCTAATATTTGTATTTCTGTGGTGTTGGTTGCAATCCCTCCTCTTTCATTCGTGATTTTATCTATTTGAGTACTCTTTCTTTTCTTTTTGATAAATCTGGCTAGGGGGTTATCAATTTTCTTTACTCTCAAAAAACTAGCTCTTAGATTCATTGATCTGTTCTACAATTTTTTTTTAATTCCATATACTTTATTTCTGCTCTAATCTTCTTCTGCTGGCTTTGGGCTTTATTTTCTGCTGCTTTTCTAGCTCCTTTAGGTGTAAGATTGTGTATTGGGACCTTTCTTGCTTCTTGAGATAGTTCTGAATTGCAATATATTTTCCTCTTAGGACTGCCTTTGCTGTATCCCAAAAGGTTTGGACTGTCGTGTTCAATTTTCATTTGCTTCCATGTATTTTTTAATTCCTTCTTTAATTTCCTAGTTCTTTAGTAGGATGTTCTTTAACCTCCATGTATTTGGGGGTTTCCAATTTTTTTGTGTGTGGTTGATTTCAAGTTTCATAGCATTGTGATCTGAAAATATATATGGTATGATCTCAATCTTTTTGTACTTGTTGAGGACTGTTTTTTGACCCAGTATGTTTTCTATTTTGGGGAATGTTCCACGTGCACTGCAGCAGAATGTGTATTCTGCTGCTTTAGGATGAAAAGTTCTGAAAATATGTCTTAAGTCCACATGGTCCAATATGTCATTCAGAGCCATTGTTTCCTTTTTGATTTTCTGCCTAGATGATCAGTTCTTTGTTGTAAGTGGAGTATGAAAGTCACCTACAATTTCAGTATTATTATCAATACATTGGTTTATGTTTGTGATTAAGTGATTTATATGTTTGGGTGCTTCATGCTGGGGCATGAACATTTACAATTGTTAGATCTTCTTGATGGATAGCCTCCTTCATTATGATAAAATGCCTTTTTTTTATCTCTTGTTACAGTCTTTGTTTTATTTTTTATTGTTTTTTTTTTAAGTTTATTTATTTTGAGAGAGAACATGAGTGGTGGAGGGGAAGAGAGAATCTCAAGCAGGCTCCACACCATCAGCAGCATGAGCCTGATGCAGGGCTTGAACCTACAAACTGCAAGACCATGACCTGACCTGAAATCAAGAGTCAGATGCTTCACCAGCTGAGCCACCCAGGCACTGCTACACTCTTTGTTTTAAAATCTAGTTTGTGGCCTCTGCTGTGGGTCGCAGCAGCTCGGTCGGCGGGAGGAGCGGTAGCGGCCAGGCAGCCCAGCTTCATGAAGGCTCTTGGCGCGTGGTGGCCCGCAGGCACCCGGCACCCGGCATGTGCCCGCCCTGCCGCCACATGCCCAAGAGGAAGGTCAGCTCTGCCGAGGGGGCAGCGAAGAAGGACCCCAAGAGGAGGTCGGCAAGGTTGTCAGCTAAACCTGCTCCTGCAAAAGTGGAAGCGAAACCAAAAAAGGCGGCGGGAAAGGAGAAATCTTAAGACAAAAAAATGCAAAGGGGAAAAGGGGAGCAAAGGGAAAACAGGCTGAAGTGGCTAACCAAGAAACAAAAGAAAACTTACCTGCAGAAAACGGAGAAACTAAAAACGAAGAGAGTGCAGCCTCTGATGAAGCAGGAGAGAAAGAAGCCAAGTCTGATTACTATCATATCCCATGTCTTACCAGTGGTCCCTGTCTCCCTTCTTGTACAATCCAGAGGAATATTTTTATCAACTATTTTGTAAATGCAAGTTTTTTAGTAGCTCTAGAAACATTTTTAAGAAGGAGGGAATCCCACCTCATCCCATTTTTTAAGTGTAAATGCTTTTTTTTAAGAGGTGAAATCATTTGCTGGTTGTTTATTTTTTGGTACAACCAGAAAATGGGATATTGAATATGGGAGGCTTTGATCGTCTTGGGTGTCAGCTTAACATTCCATAGATGGGGTAGTTTTTATATCGTATAATATCAAGCATACTAAAATGGCAATTTGGAGTCAGTCGTGCATTTAATATGTCTTGAACATTTTAAATTACTTCTATTCCCATGTTGTTTTTGGTAGAATTGTTTCCTAAAGAAAACCACTCCTTGATCTTGGCTCTCCCTGTCAGAATTTTGTGCATTCTGTAACATCTTGGTCGTGGTAGTCCAGTTTCCTAGTAACTGGACCAACATCTTGGTCGTGGTAGTCCAGTTTCCTAGTAAGTTAATGTGCTGTGCGAGATTGAAAATTTGAGTATGTAGCGTATATGACATTAAATTGTGAATTAATGGGACTCAACAGTGTAACAGCGTATCAACATTTGAAGATACGGGTACTTGATACACTGTTAAGGGAAATTTGTCTCCAAATTTTAAGCTGGAAGGTCACTGGAATAACTTTGAGAAAAGAACCACAGCTACATGGTTTTTTTTTTAGGTTTTCGGTACATACGTTAAGAATTATGTACAAATTGAATTGTCTGTACTGATCCTCAGAACAACAAATAAAAACTCAATTATGAAAGAAAAAAATAAAATAAAATAAAATCTAGCTTGTATGATATAAGTATGGCAACTCTGTCTTTCTTTTTCATGTTCCATTAGCATGATAGATCGTTCTCCATCCCCTCATTTTCAATCTGCAGGTGTCCTCAGGTCTAAAATGAGTTTCTTTTAGATAGCATATAGATAGATCTTATTTTTTATCCATTCTGATAACCTATGTCTTTAATTGGGGCAGTTAGTCCATTTACATTCCGAGTGATTATTGAAAGATATGGATTTAATGCCATTGTGTTATCTGTAGGTTTTGTGTTTGTGGTGATGTCTCCAGTCCCTTATAGTCTTTGCTGCTTTCCATCACAGAGTCCCCCTTAGGATCTCTTGCAGGGCTGATTTAGTGGTCATGAAGTCCTTTAGTTAGTTAATTAGTTTGTTTGTTTAGTCTGGGAAAACCTTAATCTCTCCTTCTAATAACAGCCTTGCTGGATAAAGGATTCTTGACTGCATATTCTCCCTATTCAGCACACTGAATATGTCCTGCCACTCACTTCTTCAAGTTTCAGTGGACAGGTCTGCTACTACCCTTATGTGTCTACACTTGTAGGTTAAGTACCATTTGTCCCTAGCTGCTTCCAGAATTCTCTGTTTTTATATTTTGCTAGTTTCACTCTGATATGTCATGGTGTTGACCTGTTTTTGTTGATTTTGAAGGGATTTCTCTGTACCTCTTGGACTTAGAAGACTGTTTCCTCCCCAGATTAAGGAAGTTCTTAGCTATAAGCTGTTCAAATAAACCTTCTGCCCCTTTATCTCACTCCTCTTTTTCTTGAACTCCTATGCTATGGATAGTGTTTCATTTCATGGAATCACTTAGCTCCCCATTTTTCCCCTCATGATCTAGTAATTTCTTTTCCCTCTTTTCTTTCAGCTTCATCATTTTCCATAATTTTATCTCTGTTTAGCCTATTCTATCCTCTCCTTCTTCTTCCATTCTTGCTGCCACTGTATCTAGTTAATTTTGCATCTCATTTATAGCATTTCTATAGCATAATACACTCCAGTTCCATCCACATTGTTGCAAATGGCTAGATTTCATTCTTTTTGATTGCTAATATCCCATTGTATATTTATACAACATCTTCTTTATCCATTCATCAGTCGATGGACATTTGGGCTCTTTCCATACATTGGCTATTGTTGATAGTGCTGCTATAAACATGTGCCCCTTTGAATCAACATTTTCATATCCTTTGGATAAATACCTAGTAGTGCAATTGCTGGGTGATAGGGTAGTTCTATTTTTAACCTTTTGAGGAACCTTCATACCGTTCTCCAGAGTGGCTCACCAGTTTGCATTCCCACCAGCAGTGCAAAAAGTTTCCCTTTCTCTGCATCCTTGCCAACGTCTGTTATCTCCCTAATTGTTAGTTATAGCCATTCTGGCAGGTGTCAGGTGGTATCTCACAGTGGTTTTGATTTGTATTTCTCTGATGATGAATGATGTTGAGCATCTTTTCATGTGTCTGTTAGCCATCTGGATTTCTTCTTTGGAAAAGCATCTGTTCATGTCTTTTGCCCATTTCTTCACTAGATTAGTTGGTTTTTGAGTGTTGAGTTTGATAAATTCTTTATAGACTTTGGATACTAACTCTTTATCTGATATATTATTTGCAAATATCTTCTCCCATTCTGATGGTTGCCTTTTCATTTTGGTGATTGTTTCCTTCACTGTGCAGAGGTTTTATATCTTGATGAGGTCCCAGTTGTTCATTTTGCTTTTGTTTCCCTTACCTCCAGAAACATGTCAAGTAAGAAATCATTGCCACTGAGGCCAAAGAAGTTGTTGCCTGTTTTCTCCTCTAGGATTTTGATTTCCTGTCTTACATTTAAGTCTTTCATCATTTTGAGTTTATTTTTGCATATGGTGTAAGCAAGTGGTCTAGATTCATTCTTCAGCATGTCACTGTCTAGTTTTCCCAGCACCATTTGCTGAAGGACTACCCTTTTTCCATTTGGTACTCTTTCCTGCTTTGCCAGAGGTTAGTTGGCCATCCATTTGGGGATCCATTTCTAGGTTCTCTTTCTGTTCCATTGATCTATGTGTCTGTTTTTGTGCCAGTGCCGTACTGTTGATGATTACAGCTTTGTAATACAGCTTAAAGTCTGGAATTGTGATGCCTCCAGCTTTGGTTTTCTTTTTCAACATTACTTTGTCTATTCAGGGTCTTTTTTGGTTCAATACAAATTTTAGAATTGTTTGTTCTAGCTCTGTGAATAATTCTGGTGTTATTTTGATAGGGGTTGCATTGAATGTATAGATTACTTTGGGTAGTATCGATATTTTAACAAACTTTTTCTTCCAATCCATAAGCATAGAATGTTTTTCCATTTCTTTTTGTCTTCTTCAATTTCTTTCATAAGATTTCTATAGTTTTCAGTGTACAGGAAGAATACTTCACTTCTGATCCCAAATCAGTCACTTTGGGTATGACATTAGGCACAGCTAATGGTTGACCCAGTGTACACTGTCTACATTAACAAATAATTTCCTGAAGTAGACACATTATTATTTGACACATTCCTTATTATTAACACATTGTGGCACTCCAGTATGCTTGCAATATTAAGCTAAGGTCAGTAGAATATTCAGTAAAGTTTGAAATTCTTGCAGCTTGACACTGCAGCAATTTCCTGAGGGGCTCTGAGCTGTAGTTTTTAAAATCAAAATGAATTCATCTGCCATTTTTCTTCCAAAACTGCTTGTTAATATCCTGAATGCTATTCAAGCCACTTTGTTTTTATGACTATTTCCCTTTGTTTTTAGTTACTGCTTTTTCAGTAAGATTCTGTGAAATGGTGAGAGTGGGGAGGTGAATCAACCTACTTAACCAATATGAATAGAAATCTTGAATAGAACTCCCAGTACTGATTAAAGTTATAATCTTGTTTTTTTCTTTTTTTCCAGAAACCAATACTACAATGTATGCTAACTAAGTTGAGATTAAATAAATTAAAGATGAAAAAAAAGAAAGAAAGAAAAGGAAAGAAAGAAATTATAATCTTAAAAGAAAGAAGGAAAAGTATTTGGGTGAGGGCAAGAAAGTCCATCTTGCTGTGCACATAAAATCAAAGGACCTGTGCAGTTGCCCTAGTTCTAACACAATATTTTGGTTATTTTATTTATTTTATAATATTAAATATAACAAATTCTATTAAATTTGAGAGTAGTATCTCTTTCACTGTGACATCCAGCATATATGTTGATACTGTTTTTCCGGGTGAGTTATTAGCAACATGTAGACAGAACAGATTCTGAGTATTTTTCATAATGTTGGTTATATACATAGTTAATAAATGCTTATTATTATAAACATTCACAAATAAATAAATGAATAAATGTTCTCTAATCTACCTTATGCCTAAATTATAATCACATAAAAGAGAGATTTTAACACTTTCAAGCAATGCAATGAGAACAATCTGTTAAAATAAAATTTAAAAAAATAATCAAAAGTAAATGAAGTAAAGAAATTTCTAAATCTTTAAATCCAAGCCCTTTATTTTATGAGCCAAATATGAATATCCTTACAGCTTTAGAAAAATTTAATTGAAAGTGTTAGCTGTTTATAAAATAATAAGGTAAAAGAACTCTGATTTCAAAATACTAGTTCTATTGTGCTACAAATTCAAAGTGCCAAAGAAGTAGAACCAAAGAAGGTAATCCCCTAAATTTTTTTTTTAAATTGTGGACTGTGAGAGCTATATAAATTGCAAATTGAGGATTCTAAACATAAGGAGAATAAAAGAGTAACAATTTTTCTATTTAAAATTCATTATGATAAAATGTTACCAGTTTTTGTAATAGTGTTGTGGTGAATAATTCTGCATGTAAATTGTTTCTCTTTGAAATATATATTTTTTCTGTATAAAAATATATAAGAAGAAAGTTTATAAAAGTGCCTGAGTATACTAATAATTGTTACTTTATACTATAAATCTGTATTTTAACATTCTCACATTTCTTTAATGCTGAATAAAAACCAGTTTCAATCTTCTAAACATTATGACTTCTCAAAAATCCCATCAGGATTGAACAGTAAATTTGAAAGCCAAATAGCCATGTTAGCCAGGTTTATATGTCCTTTGTTTAGATGAATTTCCTCTATAATCTGCAACTTCTCTGTTAGCATCTCTAATTCTCCTCCACCACTCAAGTTCCTAATTATCATGAAGCTTCATGGAAATAAAAAGAAGTTTAGTTTTAGTAAAATATTGATTGGATCATTTATCTATCATCTATGAGGTTATAATACATAATTCCATAGGATTTGCCTGTATAATGAGGAAGAAATTGAATGGATATTCTTGTTGACCAAATAATGTATATGTCAATCTATTATTAAAACAACTTTTTATTTTAAATCTTTTTTCACAAATATTACTCTTTTAAATCATTTAGTATACCAAAGTTTAATTTTTACCAAAGTGTCACTTGGACTTTTATGACTATAGCATTATATTATAGTGTAGTATATATTTTACACTGCAAGGTGCCAGAAAAAATACAATCTATGGGATAAGGTGAGCTTTGTTTGCTCTTTTTTTTTTTAATGTTTATTTATTTTTGACAGAGGGAGAGAGAGAGAGAGAGAGTATGAGCAGGGGAGGGGCAGAGACAGGGAGACACAGAATCTGAAACAGGCTCCAGGCTCTGAGCTGTCAGCACAGAGCCTGACACGGGGCTCGAACTCACAGACTGCGAGATCATGACCTGAGCTGAAGTCGGACACACAACCAACTGAGCCACCCAGGCGCCCCTTTGTTTGCTCTTATAAAAATAATATTTAATTAAGATCTTTCATATTTACCATACTTGTCTAAAAGTTTGCAACAAAAGAATATTGTAAAGATGCTAATTTGATGTGCACCTTGGAGGGCCTTAAGACACTAATTAGAAAAACAAATGATTATTACCACAAAAAATAATTTTATGTTTTGAATATTGACCTGATTATACAAGAAAAGTAATGAATTGGAGTTACAAAAATAAAGAGTTTTAATAGGCTATCATTTTTATTATCAATACAGGAAAAACATTTTTCTCAGCACATTAATAGTTAGCAAACTTAAGTTTAACATAACTAGTGCGGATATCAAAGAAACTATCATCTCTAAAAAATGGTTCCAGTAACACAGATATTAAAATAAGAAAATTCAGAAGAATAAAATTAGGAAAATTTATATCTAGAAATTTAAAAAGTAAAGCAAAACTGAAGATTATAAAAATTTATAAAATGGAAAATATCATAAACTGATGGCAATCTGTGGGTAGTGTTATTTTAAACAATATTTAACATTTCAAAAAATCTAGTCACTATAAAATCTTAACCCAAGTTTGAGAAAAAGATTTCATCAACTATCACTATTATATATAAGTCCAATTTATCATACTGAACTGTGAATCTGAGTACGTAATCGTCACATGATTGAGGAGAACCTGAGCAAGCACAGATAGAACCTTGGTTCTCAAACCCAATCTAGCCCTTAAATAAAAGAAACATAAGTCAGTAAACCTGCAATTTATTTTAAGTCATTGTTTCTTACATACTACAAAACTTAACTCTTTGAGTGTATAGTCCTCTAAGATTGAGAAAAGCATACAATCATGTGTGCACCACCACATGACTCAGGACAGAACACAATAGGAATTTGGCTCGGGATTATTAGTCAAATGGCTTAAGCAACTTCACAATAAAACACCATTTAAAGAGCACTGAGATACAAAATTGCAAATGCCTGCTTTCAAGGATTATGAACATTACCTGTCTCATTACTTAGATTTGGTATCTAATTCACTACTAAAGTGCCAGAAAAGTGAAGCAAAATAGGGAAATGGAAACTCAGATGTTTAAATTGGATAGAAGTTGGAACTGCCACCCATATCATTTTTGTGTAAGAAGACAGCCAGTGACAGCTTAATTGCCACTCTCTGAAAAAGAGAAAAAAGAGTACCATACAGTGTTAAAATAAGCCCTTTGTTGGGAGACACGTTTGAGGTTGAGGCTGAGTTCAACAAATCATGGACTATTGCATATAATATAGACAGGAATCCTGCCAAGCCTAAACTCATCTCCCTTCTTCACTAAGATCCACTAACTCCCCGAAATAATCTTTAGCAACTCTTCATAATGGGTCAGAAAACAAAATTTTGCTTGGTTTAATTCTTCTAGGTGCAGGCAACTGGGTCATTTCCAAATTTGATGGGTGTAAAGCAAGAGCAATTATGATTTCATTTATCTTGTTAACTTTGGACTCCTTAAAATCAAGGCTCTTAAGAGACACATCTTTGAATTAATACAACTTCTAAGTCTGAGGTGTCTACAACCATTCCAGGGAGACATGACCCAACTTGCCCCTGCCCAAAGTGCATCCCACTGCCATCCAGAAATCAGGAACTGCCATAGCTGAGACTCAAGAAGGGCAAGACAATGGGGCACCTGGGTGGCTCAGTTGGTTAAGCGTCCAACTTTGGCTCAGGTCATGATCTCATGGTTCATGAGTTCAAGCCTGGCATCGGGCTCTGTGCTGACATCTCGGAGCCTGGAGCCTGCTTCGGATTCTGTGTCTCCTTCTTTTTCTGCTCCCCCCCTGCTCATGCACAGTCTCTCTCTCTCCTTCAAAAATAAATTAAAAAATATTAAAAAAAAAAAAAGAAAGGCAAGACAAATTTTGTACCTGAATTTCTTACTTTAACACAAGAAAGTTAGATTATTTATTGACATTAATTCTTTTTCACTTTAACATATTCAGACTATAGCTAGCAGGAGTATACGTTTTAGACTTTAATTCTCTCTAGAATTTGATAACAGGTGGGGCAAGTACTCTACTAAGTTGAGCTGTTCTTACAAGACAATATTTTATGTTTTGACCATTTCAAACTCTCCAAATTCACCACTGCCACCAATCTATCCATTGTATCCACTTCAAATTTACAAAAGAGTGAAATAATGATTGGCCAGGCTTCTATCTGAAAGATATAATCAATTGTAATTACTTGTGATTACCGTCTTGGGCTATGTGATTGGGCAGTGAACAGGCTGGACCTGTTCCACCTTAGTGAGGGTAACTGGGCCTGCTGGAGTGGAGGAGGAAGGCAGCCAAAAGGAAACCTGAATTGAACTTCTCTCTGTTAGCCATCTCTGGCAGGATCCAAACTTCTGGAACCAAATCACCTGGAAAGATTTTGTTCAATGTGAGACTGTACTGGGCAGAGGCAAAGTATGATCCCTACAGGATAAAGCAACAACTGAGCAAGAATCCAGAAGGCTCCCCCTAAACTATACTAATTATACTCCTCTAATTCTGTTACAGTACTAACAATGCTAACAGATCCTTTGTGACCATAGCAGACTAGAAAAATATTCATTAAAAATTATCTCTTGGGGTGCCTGGGTGGCTCAGTCTGTTAAGCCTCCAACTCTTGATTTTGGCTCTGGTTATGATCTCACCATTCATGAATTTGAGCCCCATGTTGGGCTCTGCACTGACAGTGTGGAGCCTGCTTGGGATTCTCTCTCTGCCTGTCTCTACTCTTCCTCCACTCTCGCTCTCTCAAAAATAAACTTTAAACATAATTATCTCTCAAAATAAGCATTTATATTTAACTGCTTTATTCCATATCATTTAGGATGCTCCAAATATACTTTCATATATATGGGGTTTCTTTAAAAACCAGCCTAATTGATAATTATATGAATCAGAAAAAATATATTTTTTTAAAGAAAGCGTTACTGAATCCAAACTTGGCTGCCCATCACTTGGAAGGACATTACTCTCAAGAGATGATTTTTTATTTATTTATTTTTATTTATTTTTTTAACGTTTATTTATTTTTGAGACAGAGAGAGACAGAGCATGAACAGGGGAGGGGCAGAGAGAGAGGGAGACACACAATCTGAAACAGGCTCCAGGCTCAGAGCTGTCAGCACAGAGCCCGACATGGGGCTCGAACTCACGGACCGTGAGATCATGACCTGAGTGGAAGTCCGACGCTTAACCGACCAAGCCACCCAGGCGCCCCTCAAGAGATGATTTTTTAATTGGAAAGGAATTTGAGCTTTATTCAGGAAGCTGCTAACTTGGGGAAAAGGCAGACTCTTGCCCACCCTGCTTTGAGATTTCTGCCTGGCCCAGGGGCTTTTACAAGGGTTTAGGGTAGTTAATTAGCAAAAGGAGTACCACAGTCTGCAACATTTCTTGATTTCATGCAGACTCGATGCCAGACTTGATTTCATACAAACATTATCTCCCTGCTATGTGGGTGTGAGTTGTGCTGGGAGGGGGGTCCAGTTTCCCTTTTGTGATATGCAGCAGTACTCTGTTCTTTCTCCAAAGGAGGGCAAAGTCTACAGATGCATGTAGGGAGGTTAGTAAAATCACTTGTGTGACCTAAAAAAACAAACAAACAAACAAAAAAAAACAACAAAAAACATTGTTGCTAAAAAATTGCTGAGTTAATTGGAAAGCCGAGGTGGCTTCAAGCAGCCTTGCTGGCCTCTGTGGCTTAGGAGAATTCTTCATTTTCAAGGCTACTGGTCTGTAAATATCAAAGAAAGTAAATTAGTTCTGTTATGGATCAAGGGCCTTAGGTCAACAAGTAAGGAGTGTGTTACCCCTTAAGGCTGTTTGGAGTGCTGTTACAAATGCTACTACTGCCCCAACTTTTCCTAGACCATAATTTTTCACATCTGTAAGAGTTGAAATTTGATATTAAAAGCACACAATATTTTTGTTATTGGAAATAACTGGTGTCATTTTCATCCACTAGACAAATCTACATTTTAGAGGCTTAAGATTAAGTGATTTAATAATTAACTTGCAATTTCACTTAGAATATATATGACTGATTCCTAATTTGTAATTTTTTAACATTGCTTTTCCACATTTTGTAATAATTTTGTAATATATAATAAAAGTGTTTATTTAATATGTATGAAATTAGCATTTGCCTATAAGTTAGGCAATACAGCCCAAGGAACTCTAATATATTTACAATTTCATTGCTTATTTAAAGAAATTTTCAAGCAAATATGTTGGTGCATAATGCAAAACAATTGTATTAATGGCAATATCAAAAGACTAACTTTATCTTCCATTTGATGTTTAATAGTTCCCACTGTTTAATTGTCTACTGAAATGAATTATATATACATTATGTGGTTTACACTTAAAATATATAGTATATATTCTAATTTTGCTGAAAAGTCTCCTGAAAACTATACCATAAATATTTTGTAATTGCATCTGATGCTCCTCCCACAAACTCTGCTATCATTAATCCATTACTGATACTTATTCACAAACACACAAAAAAGATACCTAATACACTTGCCAAATTTGGTATTGTAGAGCCAGACTATATCGATATTGATATTGCTCTGTTATTACATCACGGTCAATTCTGTAACAGTATTATAGCAAAACCTTTCTGGTAATTATTTTGTCAACTCTCCAAGGATGGGACAAAATCCAAAACGTATCTGCTAAAATGCAAATATGTATAAATGGCTTCTTTTATTGGTAAGGATAAGCTACCATAAAGGAATAATATTTATTTTTAAGTGAAAAGCCAATCAAATGAATGTAACCTTGGTACTAAATCTTATCATTGAAAGAAGACATAGAGTTAGCACATATAACGTAAGTAAGTTTAGCCAAATTAATAATCCAACATGTAAAGTAAAATAAGACAAGGATACTATTTTTTCATAAAATGAATTAACATGTAAACAAATGAATAAATGAAATAAATGCCTACTGTTAGAGAAAGCTTGAGGTAGTGTCCACCCTTTCAGAGGTAATGTGACAACTTTTAGGAAGTCAATTTGACAATATTATCAAAATCTTTAAAATGTGCACATGATTTAAGAATTTTTAGTTGATGATTTATTGCTGAGGAAAGAAACTTGTTACTACAAAAAGCATGAATCTTTTACACATTCATAGTTATAATAGTATAAGTATAAATAGCATAAGTAACCTAAAAGTTCATACATCCATACAATGAAATGCTACGATGCCATTAAAAACGTTTTGAAGTATGTTTAATGATACATAAAACAACCAACATATAACGAGTGTACAAAATACACATCTGCATAGAAAATTATTTATTTTATTTTGAATTTTAAATATCACATGCATGGGTTACTTTTATAATCAGAAGATGTAGACTACTATCATTTAAATAAAAAGCATCATTCATGTACCTCAAATAGTCTGAAAAAGAAAGTATATTATTCTAAAATTAGATCAAAATTCCTTAAAGTAATTGTTTACAAACATTATTGGTATTCTCATTGCATTTGTCCATCTGAATTATACTTAACATTTTTCTTGAATCTATGCAGAAGGGCTTGGTTTAGAAGACTCATGGATTTTATGTGTGTAAACAACTTGCAGTAAGAACTTTGTGTTTCAATCCAAGGAACAGAGCCATCTTTCCAGTATGAAAATTGTTCTTTGTTTACTCTTTAATACATGTTAATATTGACATTATATTAGAATTAATATATTTAGTAAAGGACACAGGACATGAAAAAGAAACTCATACTGAAAGAGGGTTAGAGCCATTGACAAATTCAATGCTTTCTAGTAGACAATCTATGCCTCTATGAAGACAATACATTGCTATTCACAGCCAGCTTGGAAACCCTGGATGAGCAAAGTCTTCTCTACAGAGCTCTGGTATCTTTGTAAAATGAGGATAAGGAAACTTATCTTGGTGGTCATTCAAGAATATTTCTTCAGTGAAGTGATTGGACCATTAAAAACAAAACAAAACAAAACAAAACAATGGTAATAAAAGAAATAATCCATGGCCTTGCTGAATTTGAAACCACACTATGACAGAAAAGATTTAGGAACACCTGCAAAGCAGTTCCCATGAATGCAGCTACAGAATGCAATAAAGAATAGCAATGATGCCCTGGCATGTGCTAAAGTTACCATCAAACCATGACATGGCTCATCTACCACAAGAGTCCATTAAAAGCACCCAAAAATCTACTCATTATGATTGAACCTGACCATCTTTACTATTGAATAGAAGTAGATCTGAAGTGTTTCAACCACTCTTTATACAGTATGACAATTATCCTCCAAACATTTCTATTCAGTTCATGTCCATACAGGCCTGTAGCTGAACATCACGATCAGATCTGCCAAATGCTGACAAAAGGGGATGCTATTGCAATATACTAATAATTACAATACAATTTACAAGTACCAAATATTCTTAATAATCTGAAATGTAGTTAGGAAATAAAGACAGGGACAACTGTACAATAAATACCAGAGGAAAGAAACCAATTAATAACTACTCACGCCTAATCATAAAGTAGACTGCCATTACCATAGCATATCAAAGCCTTGTTAACATCTCCTGTGTGTCTTTGTCAGAAGTCAGAATTAAAGTTGAAATAGTATTCCAATAGATTTGCCGTATCTTACTTGGTGATTTGCACATATGGAGAAGCTCCCAGTCCCAGCATAGAGATGGTCCTAAAAATATGCCATATGCAAGTGTTACCTATGTGGATACATGTGAGAACCAATCCTCCAAAGAGACATTGGTATAGTGAGATTCAAATAATAAGCAGTTTGTTTTTCTTACTGGACTAGGAAGGCAGTCTCTTTGCTTGGGGATCTTAAATACTATCCTCCAGGCTGTTACATTTGAGAGATTTCTGAAGGTACCTCCATGATCCTGCTGCAATAATCATGTCGTTGAATGAGGACACTGAAGAGTTGGGGGTACCACTAGCTGACACAGTAGACCTGAGGCTCATGAGTATTTGGCCAATCCTTTGCTGAGTTATTGGAAATGTTTGTCTGGTAATATAGGTCTCTTCCACTTCTGTATACACAGACTTCCATTTTTTTCTCATCCAAACTTGTTCATTTTATTAAAATTTTACCTGTATTAAATTTGGTGGTGTATTTTGTCATAGTCATCAACATGAGTTATTCGTGCTAACAAGAGGCCCCTATTCCAATTCTTGACCACCAACTTCCTCCAGGACCCCTTATCTAACTGATGATACCTTCCCAGTTAGTAGTCCCATTTCCACTCACGTCCTTTTCATGTTATTTTTAAAATAACCAAAACAATATTTTAACTAATAGACCTTAATTTTTAGAACAGCTTTAGGTTCACAAATAAATTTGTGGGAAAATACAGAGTTTCCAAATACCCTTTTTTGTCGCCACACAGTATTCTCTATTGTTGATGCTCTGTATTGGTGTGGTAATCTATAACAATGATGAGTCGATATTGATATACTAACTAAATTCCATAATTTACATTGAGGTTTATTTTTTTTGTGTTGTACTTTCTTTTTTTTAATGTTTACTTATTTTTGAGAGAGAGAGAGAGCATGAGCAGGGGAGGGGCAAAGAGACAGGGAGACACAGAATCCAAAGCAGGCTCCAGGCTCTGAGCTGTCAGCACAGTGCACAAAGTGGGGCTCAAGCTCATGAACTATGAGGTCATGACCTGAGCTGAAGTTGGATGCTTAACCAACTGAGCCACCCAGGCACCCCATTGTGTTGTACTTTCTATGAATCTTTACAACTAGTTTCATAGCTGAAAATTCCCTGTGTTCCATCAATTAATTCCTCCCTTCCTTTACCCCAACCCCCTGGCAACCACTAATGATTTTACTGTCTCCATAGTTTTGCCATTTTAAGAATGTCATATAGTTGGAATTATATGGTATGTGACTTTTCCAGACTGTTTTTTTTTTTCATTTAGCAATATGTATTTAAGTTTCTTCCATGTATTTTATGACTTTATAGTTCATTTATTTTTATTTATAATTAATACTCTGTTGTAAACATCTCATCATGATTTATTTATTCATTAACTTATTGAAGGATATCTTAGTTCCTTCTTAATGTTTGAACAAATGGAATGTTATAAGGAGAAATGCTTTTCTATCATTAAAAATTTTTATAATAAGCATGTTAAGTCTTATAATATTAAGCATAAAATGGTTTTAGATTCTTTTATGCCAATGGAAAGAGTCCCATCAATGTTGCTTGCTTCATTAGTCTCAACTCTAGCTCTTCAACATAGCCAGCAGTAAAAACAGTGATATTACAATTGTCACTTATTAGTATTTTTCTGAACTGGGTTAAATTGATATGTGGATAAGACTTTTTGAAAGCCTAAATCTGCGTATTTCTTCTGCTTGAAGTCTTCTTATGGCCCCCAACCCCTGTCAAAAGTATAGAGCTCAAGCTATCAAAAACCCAATCCCTGTTCACCTCTGCACCCTTCCTATGCTTGCTCCTGGTACTCTAGCCTACCACAGCTATTTCTTATCTCTAAACTTTAACTTCTGCCTTCTCATCTCCTGGTATGTCCTCATCTTTTCCCCCTTAATCTCCTCCTGCTGCACAATTTTCTTCAAAGCCCATCCTTCAAAGTTATTCACTAGTTCATTTATCAAAACTTAACACAGTTCCTAGCATCATTTAGCTGTTGGGAATAATGTAAAGCACAAGACACAGAAGATAGTTACAAAATTAAAAAAAAAACATGGACAAGAAATTTTTGGATAACATGTACTCTGAGAGATTGTAATTTAGAGTAAAATTTGGAAAATACAGAAGTTAACTCTTTCATCTGGGGGAACAGGTCAATGAGGCAACAAATGCAAAAGCCCTTAAACAAGAATTAGTTGTAAAAAACTGGAACATATGAGGTTGGTAGGGCACAGTCATGGAGGACATTTCCTCTTTATAGCCATACCTGGTCTCACAAGCAGTGATAATCATTCATTTTTAGATCCCAGGTTAGAAGATTTGTGGGAGAAGTCCCCTTGAAAGGCAAATTATATGTACCCTATGAAGACTTGATTGGACCTATCCTCAATGCTAGCTTCCTCCCCTGATCATCTACAGCAGTCACCTGTCAGTCATTCTATAGACCACACCCTGGCTGTACATGTTCATATGTAGATATCTTTTCTCCTCAATTGAATAGTTGGTATCCTGAAACCATAATCTATTTTCTATCTGCATCCTTCAGAGTAAATCTCTCTTGACTCATTCATTCCTCAATTCATTCAACCAATAATTTATAAGTACCTATCATGTTGGAGATATAGCAAGGAATGAGACAGACAAGTATACTGTTCTAATGGAACTTAAATTCTAGTATAGAAGACAGACAGAAAATAAATTAAATGCACAAACAAGATAAATCCAGATAAAGATAATTACTATGAAAAAGTAAAAGTACAAAATAAAAAATAGCTAGTAACTGAGCAAAGTGGGGAATGAGTATTTTACATGACAGTAGATATATAACAAGGACAGAGAGGGGAAAGAGAATATAAGTGGATCACCCATAGTTTAAAGGGACCAGAGGGGGTAAATCAATCAGGAAACTGCAAGGAGAAGCCAGAAAAGTAGACATGCCAACACAATAATACTTTGTTTTATCATGTTTTTAAATATTGTTAAGAATAATAAAAAGTCATATTATAGACTCATCATAATATATTTTTCATTACACATGGCATTGTATCACCTTATTAAGGGGAATCTTGATTGATGAATTCTTTTGACACTCTAATAACTGATTTCCCTTTAGCAGGCATCAACTTTGTTAATAGTAAATTCTGCTTTACAGAATTGTGAATAGAAAATTCATTTTTCATTGTTGATGAATAATGTTATCACAGGGATCCTGTGTAGTTCACTGTAAAAGAACACAATCACCAGTATCCAGCAAGGATACTAGACAGAGGGGAATGGAGCACTGTTAGTAACCACCTTTATATAATCTCCACACTAGGTTAGAACTACATGAGACCAAGAGCTCTGTCTTCATTTATGAATTTTCAACAACTGGCTCATTTTCTGGCTTGTGACACACTTTAGCAAATGTTTACTAACTTAGTAAAATAAATGAATGATAACCTAACAACTCTAACAATACTCTAATGTACATAATACTTTTTAAATTAATATTACGAAAAGAATATTAAGTCGGGAATCCCAAGCTGTTAGAGCTCTTTATTTTTTATTTTTATTTTTGTGTTAGCTCTTTTTTATTACCTTTTTTATTGTAATACAATTTCAAATTTACAGAGATGTTGAAAGAATAGTAGAGGAATTCCTTTATACCTTTTACCTAGTTTTAGCAGTTTTTAACATTTTGCTGCATTTGCTTTATTATTCTTTTTCTCTTTCTCTCTTGATATACATATATGCATTTTATTTCTTTCTTGTTTGAATCATTTGGGAACATTGCTCTCTCTTACCACAAAATATTTATATATATGTATATATTTACTAAGAATAAAGGCAATCTCTTATTTAACCATAGAACATTTATCAAAAATAGGAAATTTAACAGTGATATAATACTATTATCTAGTTCAGAGTCCATATTCAAATTGTCCATTTTCCCTAGAATATACAAAAGTAGTTTTAAAATTCCTTAGGTATACCATTCTTTGCTTACAGTTTTTGTGTTTTTTTAATGTTTGTTTATTTTATTTATTTATTTTTTTAATATATGAAATTTATTGTCAAATTGGTTTCCATACAACACCCAGTGCTCATCCCAAAAGGTGCCCTTTAAAAGAACCAACCAAAAGTCTCTGAAACAAGATTGGTATGAAATTAGAAATCAATTATGAGAAGAAATCTGGAAAATTCACTAATATGTGGAGATTAAACAATATGTTGGGGCGCCTGGGTGGCTCAGTTGGTTGGCCGACTTGGGCTCAGGTCATGATCTCGCAGTCCGTGAGTTTGAGCCCCACATCAGGCTCTGTGCTGACATCTCAGAGCCTGGAGCCTGTTTCAGATTCTGTGTCTCCCTCTCTCTGACCCTCCCCCGTTCATGCTCTGTCTCTCTCTGTCTCAAAAATAAATAAACGTTAAAAAAAATTAAACAAACAAACAAACAAACAATATGCTCATGAATAACCAATGGGCCAAAAAAGAAATAAAAAATGAATAAAAAAAAATCTTGAGGTAAAAGAAAATGAAAACACAACATGGCAAAACTTATGAAATGCAGCAAAAGCAATTACAAAAAGGAAGTTTGCAGTGGTAAACACATTAATAAAAAGAGAAATATCTCAAATAAACAATCTGGCTTTACATGTTAAGGAACTAGAAAAAGAAAAAACTATGCTGAAAGTTAGTAGGAGAAAGGAATAGTAATGATCAAATTGGAAATAAATGGAATAGAGACTAAAAAATATGAAAGAAAAGATCATGTAACTGAGAGTTGGTTTTTGAAAATATAGACAAAAGAGATAAAACTTCAGCTAGACTTTTATATAAGTAAGTAAGTGAATGAAAGTAAGTAAATGAATAAATAAATACAAATACAAAATACACAAAATAATAAATGATAAAGGAGATACCAGAGCTGATACCACAGAAATACAAGGACCACAAGACTCTACTATAGATAATTATATAAAACAATTGAACAACTAGATGAAATGGATTAATTCCTAGAAATATACAACCTACAAGACTAAGTCATGAAGATTAGAAAACTTGAACAAACTAATTATTAGTAGGGAGATTGAATCAGTAATTAAAAACTTCCCATTAACAGGGGCGCCTGGGTGGCGCAGTCGGTTAAGCGTCCGACTTCAGCCAGGTCACGATCTCGCGGTCCGTGAGTTCGAGCCCCGCGTCAGGCTCTGGGCTGATGGCTCGGAGCCTGGAGCCTGTTTCCGATTCTGTGTCTCCCTCTCTCTCTGCCCCTCCCCCGTTCATGCTCTGTCTCTCTCTGTCCCAAAAATAAATTTAAAAAAAAAAAAAAAAACGTTGGAAAAAAAAAAAAAAAACTTCCCATTAACAAAAAACCAGGAACAGATGGTTTCACTGGCAAATTCTAACATTTAAGAACAATTAATACCAATCCTTCTCAAGCTTTTTGAAAAAAATATAAGATGAGGGAACACTTCCAAACTCATTTTGTAAGGCCAGAATTACCCTTATAGACATGTGTCTGGAGGCAAGGGAAACAAAAGCAAAAATGACACCAAAGACACAAGGTCACTAAAAGAAAACAAAACAAAAGGCCAATATCTCTCATAAACATAGATGTAACAAAAAAATAATGTCAGCAAATTGAATTCAACATTACACTAAAAAGATTATACACCAAGAAATTGCTGTAGCCCAGGTCAAAGAGGTTGCTCCCTGTTTCCTCCCATATATTTTTGATGGTTTCCTGTCTTACATTTAAATCTTTCATCCATTTTGAACTTATTTTTTTGTGTATGGTGTAAGCAAGGGGTCCATTTACACTCTTCTGCATGTTGCTGTCCAGTTTTCCCAGCACCATTTGTTGAAGAGACTTTTTTCCATTGGAGATTCTTTCCTGCTTTGTTAACGATTAGCCAGGAACTTTTTACTAGACATGTTTCTGGAGGTAAGGGAAACAAAAGCAAAAATTAACTATTAGGACCTCATCAAGATACAAAGCTTCTGCACAATGAAGGAATCAATCAGCAAAACTAAAAGGCAACCATCAGAAAGAGAGAAGATATATGCAAATGACATATCAGATAAAGGGTTAGTATCCAAAATGTATAAAGAACTGATCAAACTCCACACCCCAAAACCAAATAATCCATTGAAGACATGAGCAGAAGACATGAATAGACACTTTTCCAAAGAAGACACCCAGATGGCAAACAGACATGAAAAGATGTTCAACATGACTCATCATCAGAGAAATACAAATCAAAACCACAATGAGACACCACCTCACCCCTGTCAGCATGGCTAAAATTAACTCAGAAACCAACAGGTGTTGGTGAGGATGTGAAGAAAGTAGAACACTTTTGCACTGTTGGTGAGAATACAAACTGGTGCAGCCACTCTGGAAAACAGTATGGAGGTTCCTCAAAAAATTAAAAATTAGAACTATAACACAGTAATTGCATACTAGGTATTTATCTAAAGGACACAAAAATGCTGATTTGAAAGGGCACACGCACCCCGATGTTTATAGCAGCACTATCAACAATGGCCCAATTATGGAAAGAGTCCAAATGTCCATAGACTGATGAATGGATGTGGTATGTATATACACATGCACACAATGGAATACTATGTGGCAATCATAAAGAATGAAATCTTGCCATTTGCAATAACCTAGATGGAACTAGAGTGTATTACGCTAAGCAAAATAAGTCAGTCAGAGAAAGACAAATATATTATTTCACTCATGTGGAATTTAAGAAACAAAATAGATGAACATAGGGGAAAAGAAGGAAAAATAAAATAAAAATAGAGAGGGAGTCCAACCGTAAGAGACTCTTAAATAGAGAACAAACTGAGGGTTGTTGGAGGGGAGGTGGGTAGGGGGATGGGCTAAATGCGTGATGGGTTTTAAGGGGTGCACTTGTTGGGATGAGCATTGGGTGTTATATGTAAGTGATGAGTCACTGGGTTCTACTCTGAAACCAATACTACACTGTAGATTAGCTAATTTGAATTTAAATAAATACATTTTTTAAAAAGATCATACACCATGATCAAGTAGGATTTATACCAGGGATACAGGGATGGTTCAACCTTTAAATCAATCAACATAATATACCACATTAACAAAATAAAGAATAAAAATCATATGATTATCCAATAGATGCAGAGAAAGTATTTCACAGCATTAAACATTCTTTTATAATAAAAAATCTTTAAAACCATGGGTATAGTGCACACCAGTCTGACTGTAGCCCCAGCAGTGGCCTGGGTACAGATAGCTGGTTGCAGACCCTGCCCACCAACAAATGCTTCTCAGGGCACAACGCAGGAAAAGCACCCTGCAGTGCAGTGCTACTTCATTTCTAGCAAATGCTGGTCTGATTCAACTAAAGCCCAAGTCAGCCCCAGACTGACCCCCCCAACAACACAGGGACAAGACACTGCCCACCACAGCAAAGAGAGCCATTTCAGATAACTGGAATGAAGGCAAATGCATCTCAGCCACAATAGTAGGACACTCCTATGGCAACACACATAGGAGACACCCCTTAAGTGCCATTTTCTGGTGAAAAGGAAACATTGCACTGCGGGGCAGTACAGGACCTCTTCTTCATAAGGTCATTACTTTCAAAAGCAGAACACATAGCTGACTTTCCTAACATGTGACAAAGTGAGGAGAGAAAGGAATATGTCCCAAGTGAAATAACACAACAAAATCATAGCAAGAGACCTAACCAAAATGGAGATACATAATATGTCTGATAGAGAATTTAAAATAATGGTCATAAAGATAGTAACTGAACTTGAGACAATATTGGAGAACATCAGTGAGACCCTTAATGAAGAGATAAAAAAGAACCTATCAGAAGTGAACACCACAGTAAATGAAATGAAAAACACACTACATGGAATAAATAGTAGATAAGAAGAATCAGAAGAATGAATCAGCAACCTGGAGAACAGAGCAATGGAAAGTAATCAAGCTGGTGAGCACTTGAGAGAAAAAAATTATGAAAAATGAGAATAGACCTAGGGAATTCAGCAATATCATCAGACATAACAGTCACATTATAAGGATCCCAGGAGGAGAAAAGAGAGAAGAGAGGGCAGAAAATTTATTTGAATAAATAATAGCTAACAACTTTCTGAATTTGGGGAAGGAAACAAATCCAGATCCAGAAGACACAGAGATTACCCTAACAAAATCAACCCAAGGAGGTCCAGACCAAGACCCATAGTAATTAAAATGGCAAAAAGTAGTGATATAGAGAGAATTTTAAAAGCAGCAAGAGAAAATAAAGCAGTTACATACAGGGGAAACCCCATAGGGCTATCAGCTGATTTTTCAGCAGAAACTTTATAGGTCAGAAAGGGGCAGCGTGATACATTCAGAGTGCTTAAAGAAAAAAAAAATTCAGCCAAGAATATTTTATCCAGTATGGCTATCATTCATAATAGAAGGAGAGATAGATTTTCTAAGACAAACAAAAGTTGAAGGAATTTATGAGCACAAAACCAGGAGTAAAACCAGCCATTTCTCCATCACACACTGTGCCATTAGTCTGTCAGTTCCAAATCCACAGCTCAACTGCCCTCCTACCCAGGTCAGTGTGCACTGTCAGCTGCCTGTTCAGTGCCAAACCCACAAGCTTTCACCTCAGATCAACAGGACTCTGAATTGAGACTCTCCTCAAATTCCATCCCTTGCACTCAAATTTGCACACAAAGGTGGGCATAATTATAATAGCAAAATGAAGCAACACAAACGATGACACTAATTCTGTGAAATATGTAATGGGTGAAAGGAGTATGCTGGGCTGGGAACATCTCCAATAAGAACATCAAAGAACAATATACACAGCATGATTGTAGTTACTAAAAGAAACAACCCCACTCCCCCCCAAAAAAAACTGGGTATAGAGGGAAAGTACCCCAACACAATACATCCTTATATTACAACCCCATAGATAAATCATACTTAATGTTCAAAAGCTGAAACCTTTTGTTCTAAGGCCAAGAACAAGGCAAAGATGCCCACTCTGACCACTTTTATTCAACATAGTACTGGAAGTCCTAGTCAAGTCAGTTTGGCAAGAAAAAGAAATAAGGGACTCCTGGGTGGCTCAGTCAGTTAAGCATACAACTTTAGCTAGGGTCATGAACTCGTGGTTTGTGGGTTTGAGCCCTGCATTGGGCTCTGTGCTGACAGCTCAGAACCTAGAGCCTGCTTTGGATTCTGTGTCTCCCTCTCTCTCTGCTCCTCCCCTGCTTGTGCTCTATCTCTCTCAAAAATAAATAAATTTAAAAAGATTTAAAAAAAATAAACCACATTGTTAAAAAAAAAAGAAAAGAAAAAGAAATAAAAGGCATCAAAATCAGAAAGGAAGAAATAAAACTATTTCTATTTGTAGATGAAATCAGATTATATATAAATAATTCTACAGATGCCACCAAAACACTGGTAGAACTAATAAACTCAGTAAAGTTTCAGGATGCAAAATCAATATGTGAAAATTAGTTCTATGTCTATAAATTAAAAACAAACTATCATAAAGACAAAGTAAGAATACATTCTCATTTACAATAACATCAAAAAATACTTGGGAATAAATTTAACCAAGGATGTGAAATATCTGTACACTGAAAACTATTGCACACTAATAAAATAAAGAAGACAAAAATAAATGGAAATATATCCATGCCCATGGATTGGAAGAATTAATATTGTTAAAATGTCTATAGTATCCAAAGTGATCTACAGATTCAACATAATCACTATCAAAATTCTAATGGTGTCTTTGAGACAAAGAGAACAAATAATCCTAAAACTTGTATAGAAACACAAAGACCCCAATTGGCCAAAGCAATCTTGAGAAAGAAAAACAAAGCTGGAGGCATCATACTTCCTAGTTTAAACTACACTACAAAGCTGTACTGTATTGGCATAAAAACAGATGCAGAGGTCAATGTAACAGAATAGATAGCCCAGAAATATATCCATGCATATATGGTCAGGTAATTTTTGAGAAAGAAGCCAACAATATACAATGGCACAACAAAATAAAAAGCGAAGTGGAACTATATCAAATTGAAATGCTTCTTTTCAAGAAAGAAACCCATCAACAAAATGAAAAGGCAACCTATAGATAGGGAGAAAATATTTACAAATCACATATCCAATAAGGGGTTAATATCCAAAATATACATGGAACTCATACAACTCAATAACAACAAAACAAACAGTTCACTTAAAATGTAGACAAAGGACATGAATAGACATTTTCCAAAGAAGATAAACAAGTGACCAAGTACAGGAAAAACTACACAATATCAGTAATCACCAGGGAAATTCACACTAAAACCACAGTGAGGTATAATAGCACATCTATCAGGATGTCTATTATCAAAAAAGCAAAGGTAACATATTCTGGAAAGGATGTAGAGAAAAGGGAATTCTCCTACACTGTTGGTGGGAATGTAAATTGGTGCAGCCACTATAAGAAACTGTATGGAGGTTCCTCAAAAAATTAATAATAGAATAATAAAATGAAATGAAATAAATGAAAAAAATTAATAATAGAATAATATCATATGATCCCACAATCTCACTTGTGGAGATCCAAAGGAAAGGGAATCATTATCCTGAAGAGATATCCTTACTCCTATGTTCATTATAGTATTATTCATACTAGCCAGGGTATGGAAAAAATTGGTGTCCATTGATGAATGGAAGAATAAATAAAATGTGATATATACACACACATTGGAATATTTTTTAGCCCTAAAAAATAAAAAATAAGGAAATGTGAAGAAGAGAAGATGGTGGCAAAATAGGAGGACCCTCGCCTCATCTCATCCCATGAATACAACTAAATAACTATAAAATCATTCTAAATCCACCAGAATCAACCTAAAGACTGATAGAACAAACTCCACAACTAAAGGGAGAGAAGAAGCCACATTGAAGAAGGTAGCGGTGTGGAGATGTGGTTTAGGGGAGAAATGAATTGTGGGTACTGAGGAAGGGAGGGAGCCATGGTCACAGAGAAGGGTGAGAGAGAGTAGAGCACACAAGGAACACACAAGGAGAGTATTTCCCCAGAGCCAGTGGCTGGGAAAATGAGAGGGGCTAATTGTTTTGAGTTCTCACAACCAGTGGTGCTAAAAGCCTGGAAATTTAACTGTCAGTGGGAATGGCTGGGATAGAGCCCTGAGGGTCCTTGTGAATTTGACTATGATATGTCTTGGCAATGATTGGCTTTTGATGAATTTAATGGGGGGTCTCTGTGCTTCTTGGATTTTGATGTCTGTGTCCTTCTCCAGACTAGAGAAGTTTTTGGCAATAATTTGCTCACATAAACCTGCTCCTTTTTCTCTCTCCTTCATCTTCTAGGATCTTCTAGGATATGAATGTTACTATGTTTTAGTAAGTCACTGAGTTCCCTTTGTCTGCCTTTGTCATCCATGACCTTTGCTTCCCTCTTCCTTTCAACTTCATTTTTTTCCAGAATTTTATCTTCTATATCACTTATTTGCTCCTCTGCCTTGTCCATCCTCATTTTTTATGCCCTCTATTTGGGTTTTCATCTTGGTTATAGCATTTTTACTTTTGGACTAGATTTTAGTTCTTTTATCTCTGCATAAAGAGATTCTCTTGTGTCTTCTATGTTTTTTTCAAAGCCAGCTTGTATCCTTATTATTGTTGTTTTAAACTCTAGTGTAGACATCTTACTTACATTTTTATTGATTAAATTCATGGCCATCATTTCTTCCTGTTCTTTCTTTTGAGGTGAATTATTCTATCTTGTCATTGCGGAGGAAGAAAAAAGAAAATAAAATGAAATAAAAACGTAAAAATTAAAAAAAAATTAAGGAAGTTAGATCCTAGTTGTGTTTTGGCCTGCTTGTTAAGAGAAGTTTGATTAAAGAAAAGAGAAAAGAAAAAAGAAAAAGGTTAAAAAATAATCATAAGATAAAATAAAAAATTTGCTTTTTCTGTAGTCAAGAAAAAAAAAGAAGAAAAAATAACAAAAACAAAAATAGAAGCAAAAAAATCCCAAACAAGTGAACAAACAAAAGCTCAATGAAAGTAGATCAAAATCCCCCAGAGCTGAAACTTTGGAGCACTCTATGATCAGGAGACTAAATGTGTGGAAGAGATTTGTCCTGGTCTTTGGGGTAAGGGGCCTGCTGCTTTGATTCTCAGGCCAACTTGCCTTAGTGGAGATGTACTTGGAGGGTGCAGGGGAGTAGGGCTTGGTGCAATGGCTCCATTCTACACTTGGTGGCACTGTTTAGCTCACTGGGGAAAATCAGTATTGGGCTAATGGTGAAAATGTCTTCACCCCACTCTCTAATCTCTGGAGCACAGGAAGTTCAAGCCTCACAGACACATAATCAATCACCTTTCCTGTGTCTCACACTTCCATCAGCTCTCAATCTTCCCCCTATGTCCGAGCTTTCTGCCTGCCAGGTGGCACTTCTCTTCTGTGTTTCATTTCAGACTTGACTGTCTTTCTAAATCCCACATTTCAGAGACCTCCACAGCTTGGACTTGCACTTTTCCTCTGAAGGAAGTTCTTACTGCACTGTGTCTGGTACTGGTTTGTCCCAGAAAATATTCAAGTGACCACACAGCAGAAGCAGCTCAGAGTTTACGGCAAATCACAATGCATAGCCGGCACCAGGGTTTGCTGCCCTTTCCCAGCTTCTTTGTTCCTATACTGGTGATTGGGGCAGCTCTACGGTGCTTACCATGTCTCTGGCCTCAGAAAGGCCATATTACCTCTACCAAGTGCATTCCAAACAGGAGAACTGCTTTTACCCATGCAACCCAGAGGATCCTCAGACCATGCTGTTCACTCCTAGGGTTCCACCCTGCTTCCTTGCCAGAGCTCTGCCAGGCACTGAACTCTGAAACTTCAGACTCTGTCCTTCACTGTTTATAAAACCTTGTGGTATTTAAACCCTCTCCTGTTCCCCCATCAATGGTTTTGGGGAACAGTTTTTTGTGCAATCATCTGTGTGTGTTTTCACTTCTCTCTTTCTCTCTAGCTACTTTCAGGGGGAGTGCTTTTCTTGTGTGAACCCAATGTACTGCTCAATCTTCCCCTGTCTCTTTCTCCTTTCCGTGAAAGGGGCTCCTAGCCCTCCACAGCACCACGGCTCTTCTCTCCCCCAATTCACCTCTCCTCACTGTGTACCACCTGCATTCTCTCCCTCACGTTATGCAGATTGTTCTGTTAATCCTCAGATTGATTTGCTAGGTGTTCAAAATGATTTGATGTTGATCTAGCTGTGTTCAAGGGATGAGACAAGCCCAGGGTCCCCTTACTACACCATCTTAACTTCTAAGATTTTTTTATTGCTATATTTTGCAAGTTTAATTACCATAGTCTTAGTGTTGGCCTGTTTTTGTTGATTTTGATGGGAGCTGCTTGTGCCTCCTGGATCTGCATGTCTTTCCTTCCCCGGATTAGAAAAGTTTCTGCTATTAGTTCCTGAAATAAATATTTTGCCCCCTTGTCTCTCTCTTCTTCTGGGGCTCCTATAATATCAATGTTATTACATTTGATTGAGTCACTAACTTCCATAAGTATATTCTCATGTTGCATAATTCTTCTATCTTTTGTTCAGCTTTATTACTTTCCATTATTTTGCCTTCATTAATTTGTTCCTCTGCTTCTTCCAGTATGCTATTCATTGCATCAAATCTGTTTCCCATCTCATTTATTGCATTCTTCATCTCTGATTAATTCTTCTTTAGTCTTTTATCTCTGTGATAAGTCTCTCAGATGTCTTCTATTCTTTTCTCTAGCCCAGTGAGTATCCTTAGGGCTATTGCTTTGAATTCTCCATCAAGCATGTTACTTGTATCAGTTTCACTTAGTAATCTGGATGTGGCTCTATCTTGTTCTTTATTTGGGATAAAATCCTCCATCTTGGCATTTAATCTATGTCTTTGCCTTCTTTTGTGTATTAGAAAAGCCAGCTATGTCTTCTGCTCCTGAAAATAATAGCCTTATGAAGAAGAGGTCATGTGCCAGGGCCTGACACTTCAGGAAGTGTCTCCAGTGTGTGCTGCATGTGGTCTGCTAATGTGTTTTGGCTTCTCTATCCTTCAGGCCAGTCATTTGTAGAGGCTCTCCTTGACTTCTGTGGGCAGTGTTTGGTTCCTGGCCCGAATATGGCAAGTTTTAACTAGGCATGCTCTGGTATGCTTGTGAAATAAGACTTACCACTACCTACACTGGAACTTAGCCCTGCAGAACTCTGACCTGGTGACATGGTCTGGACAGGCCTTTGTGCTGGTCTTCTGGGGAAGGGGCCTGCCATGCTGCGACTGAAGTAAGCTTAATTAAGAAAGACTTTCCCACCAGAATTCAGAGCATGGGGCTTGGCATATGCAGGTTAGGTGGGCAATTTTGGTGCTGTGTTGCTTCCCACAAGCGTCTCTGGGTTTATGCTGAGGGGTGGTGGAATGAAATGGCTGCAGCCACCTCCTTTCTTCCTGAAGAGGTGTCTCCATGAACTCTGCCTTTCAGGGATGCACTCTAATAAGTGCAAATAATCTGCCCACTGTGTGCCCCAGGCATTCTTTAGATCATTATTTCCACACTGTCTACCCTTGGGTCATTTGCCTTTTCACCAGGAGCAAGGCAATGCTCACTGGTCTCTAACCCCACCAAACCTGCTAACCTTTAAAAGTCCAGGGTTTGGGGGCACCTAAGTGGCTCAGTTTCAGGTCATGATCTCGCAGTTCATGGGTTCAAGCCCCCCTGTTGGGTTCTGTGCTGACAGCTCAGAGCTTAGAGCCTGCTTTGGATTCTGTGTCTCCCTCTATCTCTGCTTGTGCTATGCCTCTCTCTCTCTCTCTCTCTCTCTCAAAAAATAAATGAACATTAAAAAAAAATCCCAGGGTTTGGAGGCACCTGAGTAGCTCAGTTAGTTAAGTGTCCAACTCTGGATTTCAGCTCAGGTCATGATCTCACAGTTCATGAATTTGAGCCCTGCATTGGACTCTGAACTGACAGTATGGAGCTTGCTTGGGATTCTCTCTCTTTCTGCTCCTCTCTCTCTGCTCCTCCACTTCTTGTGCCCCCCCCCCATCAAAATAAATAAACAAAATAAAATAAAAATAAAATTTCTTTGCTGTTGCACCTTTTCTCCCTTTAGCTGTGGAGTATGTTCTGTCAGTCTGCAGGTCTATTTCTGGGGTATTTAAGATGATGTGATTGTTATCTAGTTGTGTTCATGGGAGAAGATGAGCCTAGGGTCTTCACACTCCAATGCCATCTTGAAAATCCTGTTAAGAGGAGATCCAACATGGCTGAGAAGTAGGAGGACCCAAAGTTCCCTTGTCCTTCAAACACAGCAGTTTTGAGGACAGAGGACTCTGAATTACAAGTCTGGTCTGCAGAGTGGCAGAGACATCTCCAGGGGCCCAAAGGGACAAACTGGCAGGCCACAGGTATGTGACTGCGAACCGGGAGAGATAAAAATGGGCAGCGTAGGCACAGAGGGAGGGATCCCCTTCTTCAGAGAGACAAAGAGAAGAGAAAGAGAGGTTGTGGAAGTGTAGGACTGTATTTGGAAAAGAGAAAAACCACAGACCAGGGATCAGAAAAAAATTGGCGAAAGATCTAATCTCTAACTGCCAGGCTTTCTCTGGACTGGTGCTGGCTGCCCTGTTTGCACATCTGGGGAGCAGGGAAGCCAGCCCTTGGCTCAGTAACTAGTTCAGAGGTGAAGTTTGCAGTGGGAGAAAGCAATCCTCTCCTTCTATTGCTGTGGGAAGAAGGTATATAGTTGTTTAAAGGACAAAGGACCCTGCCTGCACCCACCAGCCAGAGGCCATTTATCAGTGGGGCAGAGTGCATTTCCCTGCAATGGGGGTGGACAGAGCAGGGCCCTTTAAAACACCGGGGTTTGAATCCCAGTTGAGCGCCAGGGAAGTGCAGGAGTTGGTGGAATGGGATAAATTGCCTTGTTCGCGCCTGTGAGGCACTGTGAGGAGGCTCTTCATCGGTGGGGTGGAATGGCACTTCCCTGGAACCAGGGCATGCAGAGTGGGACCTTTTAAGACATCTGGGTTTGATTCCCAGTTGAGCCCCAGGGAGGCACCGGAGACTGGAGTGCAAAAACAAAAACCAAAAACCAAAAAATGGCCTGCTTGTGCCCACACAGCACTGTGAGGACTGCTTGAACAGAGTGGTTTGGGATATCCGGACTAGGGAGGAGAGACTGGGGTGTCACCATTTTTCCCCCATCACCAACAAGGTGGGGCTTTGGACAGAGGGCCCACAATGGAGGAGGGAACCCACCTACATCAGACCATGGCGCTCCATGCCTAGTAACTGGGTATTTACTGGAGTAAGATTGTAATTGACCAGACAGCCCCTCCTCCAGACCAGCATTGCCACTGGTTCCAAACCACCCAGCAGTTTTGCATTTTCTGACTTAATTCTTGGACAATTCTTGAACTATATATATATATATTTATATATATACACACATATATGTATATATATATGTATATATATTTTATTCCTTTTCTCCTTTTTATTTCTTTCCTCCTCTAGTCTGGTTATTCTGGTTGTTGGTTTTGTTAACAGACATATTTAATCTATTCTCTTTGTACCTGTTCTATATCTCCTTTATTTTCCTCTCTGTCTCTCTGGGTTAAGTAGTATAGTTTCTGGTCATTTTTTTTTTTTATTTTATTTTTCCCGACCCTGTCATTTCTCTCTTTGTATGGGATAAGGCCTCTTCCACCACCATCATCCCGCCTCCCTGCCTTTAAATTTTTTTTCCAGGGCTGTATCAAATGAACAAATAAAAGCACACCTGGTGGAAGGTCCAAAACATCACAACAAGTAGGGAGATAAAGCAACCAGAGTCAGAACAACAGACAGCATGTAACACACTCCTAAAAACACCTCTTGAAGGGCCAGGCCCTGGACAGTGAGTGTATGACCCCTCTTTAATATAGTAGCACTCACAGGTACAGGACATATAACAAGCTTTCAAAACACATTAGGGACAGAAAACTAGCTAAAATGACAAAATGGAAGAATTCTCCTCAAAAGAAATTCCAGGAAGAAATGACAGCTAAAGAATTGATCAAAACAGATATAAACAGTATATCTGATCAAGAATTTAGAATAATAGTCATGAGATTAATCTCTGGGCTTGAAAAAATAATAGAAGACAGCAGAGAATCTATTGCTGCAGAGATCAAGTAACTAAAAAATAGTCATGACAAATTAAGAAATGCTGTAAATGAGGTGTAAAAAAAACTAGATGCAGTGACAGTGAAGATTGAAGAGGCAGAGGGGAGATGAAAGAGAAATAGAAGATAAAATTATGGGAAAAGATGAAGCTGAGAAAAAGAGAGATAAAAAATTCTAAACCATGATGGGAGAATTAGAGAACTAAGTTATTCAATAAAACATAATAGTATCTGTATCATAGGAGTTTCAGAAGAAGAAGAGAGAGAGAAAGGGGAGGAAGGTGTACTTGAACAAATAATAGCTGAGAACTTCTCCAGTCTGGGCAAGCAAACAGACATTGAAATCCAGGAGGTACAAAGCACTCCCTTCAGATGTAACAGGAATTGATCTTCTGCATGACATATCATAGTGAAACTGACAAAATACAAAGATAAAGAGAGAATTCTGAAGGCAGCTAGGGACAAATGGGCCTTAACCTACAAAGGTAGACACATAAGGGTAGTAGTAGACCTATCTACTGAAACTTGGCAGGCCAGAAGGGAGTGGCAGGAAATACTCAATGTGCTGAATAGGAGGAATATGCATCCAAGAATCCTTTATCCAGCAGGGCTGTCATTCAGAATAGAAGGTGAGATCAAAGTTTTCCCAAACAAAAACCAAAGGAGTTCATCACCACTAAACTAGCCCTACAAGAGATCCTAAGGGGAACTCTGTGAGTGGAATGCTGCAAAGACTACAAAGGACCAGAGACATCAGCACAAGCATGAAACCTACAGATAACACAATGACACTAAATCCAAATCTTTCGATAGTAACGCTGAATGTAAATGGATTAATGCTCCAATCAAAACACATAGAGTACCAGAATGGATAAAAAAACAAGACCCATTTATTTGCTGTCTACAAGAGACCCATTTAAGACCTGAGGACACCTTCAGGACCCCTCACCTTGAAAGTGAGGGGATGGAGAACCATCTATCATGCTACTAGAAGTCAAAAGAAAATTGGAATAGCCATACTTATATCAGACAAACTAGATTTAACCTAAAGTCTGTAACAAGAGATGAAGAAGGGCATTATATCACAAGTAAGGGGTCTATCAATCAAGAAGAGATAACAATTATAAATATTTATGCACCCAATTTAGAGCAACCAAATACATAAAACAATTACAAACATAAGCAACCTTATTGTTAAGAATGCAGTAATTGCAGTGACTTCAATACTGCACTTACAACAATGGACGGATCATCTAGGCAGAAAATCAATAAAGAAACAGTGGCCCTGAATGAAACACTGGACCAGATAGACTTGACAGATATATTCAGTGCATATGGAACATTATCCAAGATAGATCACATACTGGGTCACAAAACATTCCTCAATAAATATAAAAGAATTGAGATCATACCACACACATTTTCAGATCACAATGTTAGGAAACTTGAAATCAACCACAGAAAAAGTCTGGAAAACCTTCAAATGCATGGAGGTTAAAGAACATCCTACTAAAGAATGAATGGGTCAACCAGGCAATTAAAGAAGAAATTTAAAAATATATGGAAACAAATGAAAATGAAAACACAACAATCCAAACCCTTTGGGCTGCAGCAAAGGCATTCCTAAGAGGAAAATGCATTGCAATCCAGGCCTATCTCAAGAAACAAGAAAAATCCAAAATATAAAATCTAACAGCACACCTAAAGGAACTAGAAGCAGAACAGCAAAGAAACCCCAAGGCCAGCAAAAGAAAAGATATAATAAAGATCAGAGAAGAAATAAACTATATAGGATCCAAAAAATAAAAATAACAACAACAGTAGAACAGATCAATGAAACTAAGAGCTGGTTTTTTGAAAAAGTAAAATTGATAAATCCCTAGCCAGACTCTCAAAAATAAATTAGAGAGGACCCAAATAGACAAAATCACAAATGAGAATGGATTTACCATAACCAATCCCTCAGAAATACAAGCAATTATCACAGAATACTATGAAAAACTAAATACCAACAAACCTGAAAGAAATGGACAGATTCCTAGACACCCACACACTACCAAAACTCAAATGGGAAGAAATAGAAAATTTGAACAGACCCATAACTGCTGAAGAAATTGAATCAGTTATCAAAAATCTCCCAACAAATAAGAGTCCTGGGCCAGATGGCTTCCCAGGGGAATTAACATTTAAAGCAGAGTTAATACCTATCCTTCTCAAGCTGTTCCAAAAAACGAAACAGACAGAAAACTTCTGGACTCATTCTATGAAGCCAACATTACCTTGATTCCCAAACCAGACAGAGACCCCAAAAAAAGGACAATTATAGGCCAATATCCCTGATGAACAGAATGCAAAAATTCTCAATGAGATACTAGCAAATCAAATTCAACAGCATATAAAAAGAATTATTCACTATGATCAGGTGGGATTCATTCCTGGGCTGCAGGGCTGGTTCAATATTTGCCAATCAGTGTGATACATCACATTAATAAAAGAAAGGATAAGAACCATATGATCCTGTCATTAGATGCTGAAAAAATATTGGACAAAATACAGCATCCTTAATAAAAACCCTTGAGAAAGTTGGGATAGAAAGAACATACTTAAACATCATAAAAGCCATTTATGAAAAGCCCACAGCTAATATCATCTTCAATGGGGAAAAACTGAGAGCTTTCCCCCTGAGATCAGGAATATGAAATGGATGTCCACTCTCACCACTGTTGCTTAACATAGTGTTGGAAGTCCTAGCATCAGCAATCAGATAACAAAAGGAAGTCAAAGGCATCAAAATTGTCAAAGAAGAATCAAACTTTCACTTTTGGCAGACGACATGATACTCTATATGGAAAACCCAAAAGAGTCCACCAAAAGTCTGCTAAACCCAATACATGAATTCTGCTCAATGTCACTCCTCATCAGGGAAATACAAATCAAAACCACACTGAGACACCACCTCATGCCAGTCAGAGTAGCCAAAATGAACAGATCAGGAGACTATAGATGCTGGTGAGGATGTGGAGAAATGGGAACTCTCTTGCACTGTTGGTGGGAATGCAAACTGGTGCAGCTTCTCTGGAAAACAGTGTGGAGGTTCGTCAAAAAAATTAAAAATAGAACTACCCTATGAACCAGCAATAGCACTACTAGGAATTTATCCAAAGTTACAAGAGGGCTGATTCACAGGGGCACATGCACCCCAATGCTTATAGAAACCCTTTCAACAATAGCCAAATTATGGAAAGAGCCAAAATGTTCATCAACTGATGAATGGATAACGAAGATGTGGCTTATATATACAATGGGATACTACTAGGCAATGAGAAAGAGTGAAATCCTGTCATTTGCAGCAATGTGGATGGCACTGGAGGGTATTATACTAAGTGACATGTCAGTCAGAGAAAGACAGATATCATATGTTTTCAGTCATATGTGGACCATGAGAAACTTAACAGCCTTCTGTTAAGACTGGGGGAAGGGAAGGAGGAAAAGTTACAAACAGAAATGAGGGAGGCAAACCATAAGAGACTCTTAAATACAGAGAACAAACTGAGGGTGAATGAGGTGGGGGAGAGCAGAAAATGGGTGATGGGTATTGAGGAGGGAACTTGTTGGGATGAGCACTGGGTATTGTATGTAAGTGATGAATCACAGGTATCTACTCCCAAAACCAAGAGCACACTATATACCCTGTATGTTAGCCAATTTGAACAATAAATTATATTTTAAAAAATAAGTAAAATAAGAAAGTTAAAAAAAGAAAATCCTGTTAACTTTTTGTTATTGATTTTAATTGTAATCAGAAAACATACTTTATATGACATAAGTGATTTTAGTTACTTACTTAATTACATTTTGAAATGAATTAAATACATAATTTTTCAACTTATTTAATCTTTTTGTTTAATTGATTTAATTAAATAACCCATTGGTTGTGGTTTATTTTATGGTCCATCACATAGTACATAATTTTTTCCCCTAGTTATAGTCTTTGCTCTGAAACCTACTTTGTCTAATATTAATATTTACACTTCAGCTCTCTATTGATTTCTGTTAACATGATATGTATTTTGCATCCCTTTACTTTTAGCTTATTCCTTTCTTTTTTGGGGAAGGTGTCCAGTTTATTTCACCCCATGCCTCATGTGATATTCCCTAAGTTTTTATTCAAATTCCAGTTAGTTGAGATACAGTGTAATATTAGTTTCAGATGTACAATATAGTGATTCAAGGCTTTCTTACAACACCTGGTGCTTATCACAATAAGATATCCAGATTGCCAACAGACAAATGAAAAGATGCTCAACATCACTGATCATCAGAAAAATACAAATCAAAACTACAATGAGATATCACTTCACAGCTGTCAGCATGGATAACATCAACCACACAGGAAATAATAGATTTTAGTGGGGATGTGGAGAAAGGGACTCCTTTTGGACTGTTTGTGGGAATGGAAACTGGTGCAGCCACTGTGGGAAAAAGTATGGAGGTTCCTCAAAAATTTAAAAAGTAGAACGACTCTATGATGCAGCAATTGCACTAGTAGGTATTTACCCAAAGAATATTTATTTCTTTGTTTAAAAAAATGTGTTTCTTGTAAGCACCCAACAGTAGAGTTTGATTCTTTCTTTTCTTTTCCTTTTCTTTTTTCTTTTATTTCTTTTCTTCTTTCCTTTCTCTTTCTCTCTTTCCTTCTCTATTTCTTTCTTTTTATTAATCTGACAATCTGACCACTTTAACTGTGGTGTTGAAACCACTTATATTTTTAATGTCAATATTTATATGGCTCATTTTGCTTTTTGTTGCTGACCTATTTTATTTTCCTCTTTTCTGATTTCCTTTTGATTAGATATTTTTATTGTTACATTTTATCTCATTTTTTTTAATTTTTTTTTATTTTTTATTTTTTTTTAATTTTTTTTTTTCAACGTTTTTTATTTCTTTTTGGGACAGAGAGAGAGCATGAACGGGGGAGAGGCAGAGAGAGAGGGAGACACAGAATCAGAAACAGGCTCCAGGCTCCGAGCCATCAGCCCAGAGCCTGACGCGGGGCTCGAACTCACGGACCGTGAGATCGTGACCTGGCTGAAGTCGGACGCTTAACCGACTGCGCCACCCAGGCGCCCCACATTTTATCTCATTTTATAAGCTCATTACCCAAGATGTAATGATATACATCTTAAACTCATTGCAATCTAACTTAAATGAATATACCACTTTACATATAGCATCAGAACACTACAATAGTGCACCCCACTTCTCTCCTTTCAATTCATATGGTTTTGTTCACTATATATTTTACTTATACATGTATTATAATAATGTGATATTGTTATGTTTAAGCACTCAATTATCTTTAAAGAAAAATAATAGGAAAATAATTTGCTCATGAAGTTCTTTAAGGAACTACAAAATAAACAAAGCCCAAAGTTAGCAGAAGGCAAAAAATAAATAAATAAATAATGAAGATGAGAGGAAATAAATGAAATAGAGACAAGAAAAAAAAATAGAGAAGATCTTTCCTATTGGAATAACATCTGTTTGTTTGTTTTTTTAAAGATAATCAGAATTGACATTTAGCAGATTAAAGGAAAAATGGATTCAAATAAATGAAATCAGAAATGAAAAATAAGACATTGCAACTGATATCACAGAACTACAAAGGATAATGAGTCTGCTATGAACAACTGTAGGTCAATAATATTGAATAACCTAGGTTAAATGGATAAATTCCTAGAAATATATAATATACCCCAAATTAACCATGAAGAAATTTAAAATCTGAATGGGCCAATAACAAGTAAGAATATTAAGGTGGTAACAAAATCCCCAACAAAAAAGCCTGTTCCAGATGTCTTCACTAGTGAATTCTACCAAACGTTTAAAGAAGAATTAACACCAAGTCCTTTCAATGTCTCCCAAAAAAATTAAAAAGGAGGGAACACTTTCAATCTCATTTTACAAAGTATCATTACCCCGATACCAAGGCCAGACAAGGACTGAAAGGAAAGAAAAGTATAGGCCAATATCCCTAATAAACACATGAAAAAATCCTCAACAAAATACTAGCAAACCAAATCAACAGCACATTAAAAGAATAACCTATAATGAGGTGGAATTTATCCCTGAAATGCATGGATGGTTCAACGTACACAATTCAATAAATATGATATATCACATTAACAGAGGGAAGAATAGATATTATGTAATAACCTTAATAGATGGAGAAATAAACACTTGACAGCATTCAACATCCTTTTCCAAAATTTTATTTAAATTTTAGTTAACATACAGTGCAATATTGGTTTTAGTAGAATTCAGTGATTTCATCAATTACATAGAACACCTGGTGCTCATCATAACAAAGGTCCTCTTTAATATCCATCACCCATCTAGCCCATTCCCCACCTAACTCAACAAATTAAGTATAAAAGATATGTACCTCAACATAATAAAGACCATATATGATAAATCCATAGCAAACAATGTACTTAACAATTAAAGACTAAAAGCTTTTCCTCTAAAATCAGGAACAAGGATACCACATTTGCCACTTCTATTAAACATAGTATTGGAAGTCCTAGCCAGAAAACCAGGCAAGAAAAAGAAAAAAGAAAAAAAACCACTTAAATCAAAAAGGAAGAAGTAAAATCGCCTCTATGTGCAGATGATGGTGTTATATATAAAAAAATCCTAAAGACTCCACCAGAAAACTATAAAACTAATAAATAAATTCCATAAACTTGCAGGATACAAAATCAACATACAAAAATCAGTTGTTTCTATACATCAATAGCTATCTGAAATAAACTATCTGAAAGATAAATTAAGAATGCAATACTATTTACAATAGAATCAAAAACAACAAAATGCCTTGGTAAAAACTTAACCAAGGAGGTGAGAGATTTGTACATGGAAAATTTAAGGTACTAATGAAAGAAATTGAAGAAGACATTAATAAAGGAAAAGATATTCCATGTGCATAATTAGGAGAATTAATATTGTTAAAATATCATACTATCCAAAGTGATATACATATTCAATATAATACACATCAAATTCCACTGGCATTTTTCACAGAACTAGAAAAAAAATTCCTAAGATTTATATGGAACCCCAAAGTCCCAAACATCCAAATCAATCTTGAGCAAGAAGAATGAGGGTAGAGGTATCATACTTCATGACCTCAAATTATATTACAAATCTATAGTAATCAAAACAGTACGGTATTGACATAAAAACAGACATATAGACTAATGGAATAGAATACAAAGCCCAGAAATAAACCCACACATATATGATTAACTAATATTTGAAAAGGGCACCAAAACACAATGGAGAAGAAAAGTCGCTTCAATAAATGTTACTGGAAAAAGTGGATATTCACATGCAAAAGAATGAAACTGAACCCCTATCTTATACCACTCACAGAAATTAACCCTAAATGAATTAAAGATTTAAATAAAATATCTGAAACTGTAACTCTCCTGGAAGAAAGCATAGGAAAAAATCTCCTTGGTATAATTGTTGGCAATAATTTTTTGGGTATGACATCAAAATTGCAGGAAACTAAAGCAAAAATGAAACAAGCCAACAATGACAAAACAAAAACAATGACAAAAAAGCGGGACTACCTAAAACTAAAAGGCTTCTACATTGCAAAGGGAAAAAAATCAACAAAAGAAAAATGTAACCTATGAACTGGAAAATTATATTTGCAAACCATACATCTGATAAGGAGTTAATATTTAAAATATATACAAAACTCCTATGACTCAATAGCTAAATAAATAAACAAATAAATAAAATTCTGCCTAAAAAATGAGCAAAGGACCTGACTGGCATTTTCCAAAGAATACATAACAAAGCTAACAAGACATGAACTGATGTTCAAAATTATTAATCATCAGGGAAATCTAAATCAAAATCACAATGAGATATTACTTCACAGTTGTTAGGATGTCTACTATCAAAAAGATAAGAAATAATAAACACTAGTGCGAATGTAGAGAAAAGGAAACTTGTGTACACTTTTGGTGGCAATGTGAACTATCTAGCCACAATAGAAAACAGTATGGAGGTTCCTAAAAAAAAAAAACAACATAGGGGCGCCTGGGTGGCTCAGTTGGTTGAGCTTCCGACTTCCACTCAGGTCATGATCTCACAGTCTGTGAGTTCTAGCCTCACGTGGGGCTCTGTGCTGACAGCTCTGAGCCTGGATCCTGCTTCAGATTCTGTGTCTCCCTCTCTCTCTGCCCCCACCCCCACCCCCGCTCATGTTCTATCTCTCCCTCTCTCTGTCAAAAATAAATAAACATTAAAAAAAATTAAAAAAATACAACTACCATATGATCCAGCAATTCCAGTTCTGGGTGTATATCTGAAGGAGACAAAATCATTACCCCAAAGAGATATCTGTACTCCTATGTTCATATCCAAGGTATGGAAACAACCTAAGTGTACACTGATGGATGAATGTGTAAAGATAATGTAGTATATGTATATATACAATGGAATAGTATTCAACCTTAAGAAAAGAAAATCCTGCCATTTGCAACATCATGGATGAAACTGGAGGGCACTATGCTAAGTAATGAAGCCAGACAAAGACAATTAATGTATAGTATTATGTAGATGTGAAATCTAAAAAAAAAAAAAAAATTTTTTTGAACTAATAAAATGGTGGTTGCCAAGATGATGGAGGAAATGGGGAAATGTTAGTAAAATGATACAAATATTGTTATAGGATAAATAAGTTCTGAGGGTTTAATGTAAAGCATGTGGACTATAGTTGATACTGTATTGTATACTTAAAATTTGCTAAGAGAGTAGATCTTAAGAGTTCTCATACACACACACACACAACTATGTGAAGTGATAGATGAGTTATTAATGTGATTGTGATAATCATTTCACAAAGTATACATATATCAAATCATCACATTTTACCCTTTAAATGTATACAATTTTGTCAATTACAACCCACTATAGCGGAGGGAAAATATATGAAGAAAAATTATATTTATCTTATAGTTTCTTAATGGTTGCCCTACAGCTTAAAATGTATTCTAAGTCTACTTTTAAATATCACTATATAACTTCACATGTATCATAGGTACCTTATAAGAGTATTCCCTAGTTCTCCCTATGTCCCTGTGACATTCCTGTCATTCATTTTACCCTCCCATATCCTATAATCACCCAACACATTGTGATAGCTATTGCTTTTAAAAACATGTTTTAGATCAATTAAAAGGAAAAAACATTAAAGTTTTAATTTTAATTTCACACCTTCCTTCTTTGAAGTATTGACATACCTTGAGTTCACTGATTCTTTTTATTCTTTTCTTGTCTATAATGAGTACACTAATGAGCACATTAAAGGCATCCCTTATTTCCATTACTGTATGTTTTATTTCTACCATTTTTTATTGTGCTAAACTACACAGCATAAAATTTACCATTTCAATCATTTAAAATATGAAACTCAATGGCATTATGTACATTCACATTGGTGTGCAACTGCCACAACATCCAATCTTCAGAACTTTGTCATCATCCCAAATTGAAATTTTGTACATATTAAAAAATGACTCTCCATTCCTCTCTTTCTCCACCTTCTGGTAACCAATATTCTACTTTCTGTCTCTATAAATTTGACTATTGTAGGTACCTTATATAAGTGAAATCATACAATTTTTATTATTTTGTCTCTGGCTTATCTCACTAAGTGCGTTTTTAAGATTCATCTATGTTACGGAGGGAAGTGTAGCCCCTCTAAATTCATATGTTGAAATCCTAGCTCTCAGTATTTCAGAATGCCACTGTATTTAGAAACATGGCCTTAAAAGAGGTAATTAAGGAAAATGAGGTTATATGGATGGGCCCTTAGTTCAGGCTGCTATAATAAATTATAGATTAGATGGCTTAAAAAAAACATTTATTCTTCATAGTTCTTAAGGCTATAAGTCTGAGAAAAGAGTGCCAGAAATCTGACATTGTCTCCTTCACATGACTTTTACAGACATTTCTTTCCTGGATACAATGGCAACTCTTAAGGAAAAACTGGTTACACCAGTTGTAGAAGAGGCAACCGTCTCAAACAATAAGATCACTGTAGTGGATGTTGGTACAGTGTGTGCCATCAGTATTTTGGGAAAGCCTCAGGATGATGAGCTTGCCCTGTGGGCATTTTGGAAGATAAACTCAAAGGAGAAATGATGGATCTGCAACATGGGACATTATTTCTTCAGACACCTGAAGTTGTGACATGACAGATAAGGATTACCTGTGACTGCCAGTTCTAAGATTGTGGTGATAACTACAGGAGTCTGCCAGCAGCAGAGAAAGAGCCATCTCAATCCGGTGCAGAGGAATGTTAATGTCTTCAAATTCATTATTCCTCAGATAGTCACATACAGCCCTTATTGATTCATAATGATGGTTTCCAACCCAGCAGATATTCCCACATATGTCACCTAGAGGAAGTGGGTGTAATCTGGATTTTGTTAGATTTAGATATTTTATGGCTGAAAAAACTTGGCATTCAACCCAGCAGCTGCCACGGATGGATTTGGGAAGAACATGGTGTCCCAAGTGTGACTATGTGGAGTGGAGTGAATGTGGCAGACGTTTCTCTCCAGGAACTGAATCCAAAAATGGGAACAGAAAATGACAGTGAAAATTGGGAGGAACTGCATAAGATGGTGGTTGAAAGTTCCTATGAAACTAAAAGATATACCAAACTAAAAGGTTATACTAACTGGACTACTGGATTAAGTGTGGTTAATTTAGTGACCATTTAATAAACAATTAGAATTAGCAATTTAAATATCTGCTTCAATACACAGGGTAACAAAAGATAGAAGCACTAATCTACAAACCTTCAGCATTGTTTTGCAATTTAACATGAGGGACTTAAAGTTGAGTCTTGATTAGTTAAATCACTGTTTTATTGGTAGTACTGGGAAGATAGAATACAATGTCTTAATTCAGACTGCTATAACAAAACACCACACATATGGTGCCTTAAATAACAAATATCTATTTCTCAGTTTTGGAGGCTGGAAATCTGAGATCAGATTGGTAGCATGGTGGGGGTTCTTGGTAAAGGTCCTTTTCCTGGTTTACAGATAGCTTCCTTGCATGCTATATCTTGACATGGAGCAAAGTGCGAGGGCTCTGGTCTCTTTCCCTTATAAGGACATTAAGCCAACATGGGGGCTGCATCTTCATGACTCAACTAAACCTAATTACCTCCTAAATGCTCCATATCTCAAATACTACCACACTGGGGAATTAAACCTTCAAAGTATGGATTCAGGGGTGGGGTGAGGGTGGGTAGGGACACAAACATTCAGTCCATATCATAGGGGATGAAAAATAAGTTTACATACAACTCATCTATACTTTACAATTTTATTTTTTAAATGCCATATCTGGAAGGCCCGGGCTAAAATTAAGGTGTAAAAACATTCTAAAACCAGAAACTATGTGTATTAATTTGACTAATAACAAGAATTCCCAAGATATTGATGGGATGGACAAAATTCTCTTTATATTTCACCTAGTTGGGCTTGACTATGCAAATATTTTGTTGCCTAGTGGGTTGAATAGATATATTTCTCTGTATTTATCCAATCCAACTCTATATGATTGGGAATGGCCCAAAGAATAAGGCCTGGTAATCTCATCTTGTTACCATTACCATCACTGACTTCAAGGAGAAAGGTTTATTTTTCAATTAATGGTAAGTGAGTACAATGTGAGATTGTTGCTTAGTGGAAAGTAGCCAACCTTTGGGTGTTACAAGGGAGGAAAATCTAAGATCACTCTGGTGCCTTTTGAAAAGTTCAGAACAAGTGAATGATATGCTCTTTTAGCTTAGATTTAGATGTCCCTTGGGACAAAGACTACCAAAATTCTTCTTCTAAAAAACGAGGGAGCTGGGGCGCCTGGGTGGCTCAGTCAGTTGAGCTTCCGACTTTGGCTCAGGTCATGATCTCACGGTTCGTGGGATCGAGTGCGTTGGGCTCTGTGCTGACAGCTCAGAGCCTGGAGCCTGCTTTGGATTCTAGATCTCCCTCTCTCTCTCTCTCTGCCCTCTCCTGCTCATGCTGTCTCTCAAAAATAAATAAACATTAAAATTTTTTTTTAATAAAAAAAATGAGGGAGCTGTACAATGGCTAATTTAATAAACATACTTCCAGGATGGTTTTATGTACTCCTAATCAATAGACCAGAGCTCAGACAATGACTGTGTGGAATAATACTAATGTGTCTGTCTCTTATGGTTTTCATTTCACAGAATACTATTCTATGAAACAGAATTGGCCTACAGGTTTAGACTTAAGTGATGATAGATTGACTAGGGTTCTTAATTATTTAATAGATGTATACCAAAAAGTACAGATAGCTATAGATCAGGGAGGCAAACAAAAGGGAAAAATATAAGACAATTTGTGCTGCATTATAGGATGGTTTAAATGATACAAACCCTCCCTGATTATTACAACTCTTTGAAATATGTATATGTGTTTTGATTATCTATTTGATTATATGCTATTGAAAGACACATCTACATGATTGCTATCAAACTAAGAATGAATTTTGTTTTGTTTTTACTCTTGTTATAAAAGGCTTTGACCCAAAATCAGGATGGTGGACTTTGCTGTGAGGGTTAAGTCCTGCAGACCCAGAATAGTCCTGAGCTAAGGTATCTGCACATCATTACCTGTTGTTTAAGGAATGAAATATATTAACAATGTTTCTTTGTAACCAGCAGTCCAAAATGTTTGGAGGCAGGTTTTAACAACTTATCAACAGTGTTTATTAATAACAGTGTGATTGATGATTTATACCTGTTTTCACTGAGACCTTCAGAGTCCTCTGCTTTTGGGGCTGATTACATAGCAAGAATATGCTTACATATCTGGCAGGGGAAAGAAACCTCAGCAGTAAATCCATTTTGAGCTTCTGAGTGATTCTGTGCACATGGCTCTTTTCTGGCAGTGAAATTGTGTTCATACAATGGAGGAAAATGGGAGCTGATGCCTGGCCATTATCCAAACCTTGTGGTATGAAGCAGCCTTTGGCTGTGATGCAAATCCTTACTTTTAATGACATGATATATTGCGCCCCTTTCCCTTAATAAATTGCACACTTGTCAGCATTGTCATTTTGGGTCCTATGAGTCGTCTTCAGCACTTTAATCCTGTTTAACTGTCATTGTTAGTGCACCACATTTTCTGGCAATGTGGCAGTATTGTCATTTTAGACTTTGTATTCATTTTTCAATGTGTAACTTTTTTCTTTCTCTTGTCTGGTCACAAGTCATGTATAATCTTTTTTTTTTTTAATGTTGTTTATTTAGTGTTTTGTTGCCTTATTTTCTATGCTAACAACTTTCTCACTGTTCTTGCTGGTTTCTGATCTATTTCTCTTGGATTTACTGCACTCTGGCCATCAACAATCTTCTCTGGATTCCAGAGTAGTGTAGTAAGTGTCTTATTCTTTATCTCAATAGGGACATAATTACATTCTACCTGTGCTATTGCATTACTATCTTCTATCAGAGGCATATGCCTGTTTTGAGAACGTGTTTATCAACAAAACTGTTTTCCACATATACTCTAATCAGCATAGTTTTCTCCCAGAAGTGTTGCTTTTATAAGAATTCCTATTAGATTTTCATTCACACTTATGTTGGACAATATGCATTATATGTGTGCAGTAACATATGCCCATGTGTTCTTGCTTCACTAGTAGCTCTTGCTTCTCTATGATCCTTCCATTGTTTAGTTATTATCTGGGTGTAACCTGCTCCTTCATCTTTATATATCTATGTCATCTACCTATGGCTTTAGCATATATTTCTAAACTTAGCTTTCTAATGATAACACACCCATTCCTTTTAAATCTTCTGACTAGTACCATTCAATTTATCAATGCTTTTGAAAGACCCTATACAAGCTAAAAGCTTTTAATACTCCACCTTTCTAAGTTTTACTTATTTCTCCTATTATCAGATTTCTTAGTTATGATGGCTGGTCATTGTTCATATCTCCTATTGTTATCTGGGTTAATGCAATGATCTGGGTTGATAAGCTCATGAAACACAAACTTTCTTTCAGTCTTTTCATTACTCAAAGTCCAAGCTTTAGCAATTAAATGGTTTAGAAGAATTGGGCACTACTCTGATGATGATGTATGAAAATAAAATTCTGAAATTAAATCCTTGGGGTCAAAGGGCAATGATTCATTCATATTCCAATAAACACTAAAAACAAAAATTTTGGACTATATACTGGATCAGTGTGAAGTTTTTAAATTCTTGGTGTTATAATTTTTATCTATCTGTATTTATAGTTTCCAACATTAAAATCAGAAATATATAAAAAGGATTCTGATATTAGTTTGTGTACAATATAAACTAAATAAGATAAAATAATATTTTACCAAGTAGCATAGTGCTCACCTACACAATTTTGAGGGATACAACCTAAACCAGGTGATCAAGCTTAGCATTATCAGTGATTATTCATGTTGATAGCATATACTATTAATATGGTAAGAATATCATTTTATCTCTGTGATCTTCCTACAAAATAAAATGAATACACAAAACAAATCTGTAGTGCCAGTGCAATCATTAAAAAAAAAAAAGATATAAGAAATCCAAATCGAAAGGTATTCTATAAAATACTTGACAAGTCCTTCTCAAAACTGTCAAGGTAACTGACACATGGAAGGTCTACAAAATTGTCACAGACTAGTGGAAGATAAGGAGACATGACTATTAAATGTAATGTGGTATCCTGAATGGCATCTTGAAATATAAAAAAAATATTAGGAAAAAACAGTGCAATCTGAAAAATGATGTTTAGTTAATAATGTATCAGTGTCACTATTTAGTTAAGACAAATATACCAGAGTAATAAAAGATGTTAATAAGAGGAACTGGGTGAGTATATAGGACCTAGTATTGGTAATTATTTAAATCTAACACTATTCTAAACTGAAGTTAATTTTTTTAATGTATTCAAGATTTGATAATTTCCTTTTCATACAGTTTTCTGAAAAAAATCAGACATGTGGAAAGAGATGTTTTTTTCCTTCATTTCCCTTTGAACATTGTGCAATAAGCTCAAGTTGCATCAAGGTGTCAGAGACTGAGGAAGAGCACAGAGACTGAGGAAGAGCAAACATTTTCTTAGCTGCTGGAACTTCCTTGTCACAAGGAGTGCTGATTCAGTGGCTGGTGTAGTAGCCCTGGTACTATGATGATACAGCCTTCATCCAATGGCTTTCTTTGGTAGTGATGCCGCTGGGTGGTAACAACCCACTGTCAAAAAAATACCTGTTCTCAAGTTAGTCTGTTTTTCAATATCAGTGTGGTACTTATGACATGAAAGTAGCCTTTTTCATTCCAATTCCAAAACCTACTGTCCTAGCAGGATAGAAATAACACTGGTTTGCAACGCTGCAGTGTGAGCATACATTATGAGGTTGGAAAACGAGCCTACACGAGATGCCCTGGCTACATGCATACAAGAGGGATGAGGAGATGATTTCCTTTATAATTACACAGTGCAAAATAAGCCACTAGTGCGATATAATGAAGGCCAAAAAACCATGTAAGAATCAACATTCAGCCCACTCACCCATCCAGATACACGAGGATACTTAGGAAATCTTATGGATCTCCAATATCCTAGAAAAACAGGGCCACACTAGCAGGCAGGCCAAAATCTCACAGCATCAACAGCATCAAGCTGAAGGAAGCCAACAGAAGAACATAAATTATAAATCAAAAAGGAAAATGGATTAGGTCCAGAGGAGGTTTGGTTGCTGTCTTCTACTAGAACTCATCACCAATAATAAATTATTACACAAACTAATACAGATGTACCACATAGCTCAGAGACTAGCCACAAACATTTATTGGGGTTGTACACAGAATTTAAGTTATTCCTCCATCTTTAAAACTTCACATTCCACAGTGAGTTTCTGTACAGGTGAATATTTTATTATATATTTTCTATAAAACTTGAAGTTATATATAAATCACAAATTTAGGTACAACAGTTCTGGGTGAAGATTTTATCTTCAATTCTGAAACTGATACATTTCCTCAAGAAAAAAAATCTGAAACAACTGTTCAATATGCATTAAAATATAAATTATCAAATTATAAGATTTTGGTCAAATCTTAATTATTTGATGTTTAACATCTAGTAAAGGCTTTTGTGTTTTTCCCTGAGATTTCTCTAATTTTTAATGAAGGCTTCTGATCACTCAAGATGTTGACAGCTTTTCTCCTCATATGAAATCTCTGATACATAGTGACAGGCTGAATTTTATAGGTCTTCCTGACATTTATATTCATAGGGTTTTGTCCCACCATAACAGAATTATCTAAGCTATGTGTGTTTAACCAATAGAACAAAATCCGTAAAAGCTCAACAGAGTACAACTTGATGTTTTTCTTTTAAGCCAACTTGTGAAGATGTTAGTGGAGATGCTGTTTCACCCAGTTATTCAGATTTGGCTTCTTTCACCTTATGTGCTACCATATTTAATACATGGCACTGAAGTCTGCCCTGGAAATATCTCTATACAGTATAAGACAGAAAGAATGTAAGGTGACTTCTGAAGGTTAGACTTAGATTAAATGTAATAGTGTCATATTCCATGACCAGCCTCACTTGAATGAAGGACAGATTGTGAAATTAGACAAGCTATGGATGTGCCTAGTGGAAAAGGAAACAATTTGCCAGTCTATGTGACATGAGCTTCTTTAATATATGTTATCCAATAAGATCTGAGTCCCATTAGGACTTCCCAAATTCACTACATGTAAGGGTTTCCTCTCTGGTGTGCATTCTGGTGTGATGTACTCTAAGAGCTGCCTTACGGACAAAAGTTTTTCTGCATTCATTACATTCATAGGGTTTCTCTCCTGTGTGAATTCTCTGGTGTACTCGGAGAGTTGAATTTTGTGCAAAAGCTTTCCCACATTCATTACACTCATAGGGTTTCTCCCCTGTGTGAATTCTCTGGTGTGCACTTAGGTGTGACTTCTGGGAGAAAGTCTTCCCACATTCATTACATTCATAGGATTTTACACCTGTGTGAATTCTCTGATGTACTCTGAGAGTTGAATTATGGGCAAAAGGTTTCCCACATATATTACATTCAAAGGGTTTCTCACCTGTATGAATTCTCTGATGTGCAATAACATATGACTTCTGGGAAAAAGTTTTCCCACATTCATTACATTCATAGGGTTTCTCCCCTGTCTGAGTCCTCAAATGTGCTCTGAGGTGTGATGTCTTGGAGAAAGTTTTCCCACATTCACTACACTCATAGGGTTTCTCCCCTGTGTGAATTCTCTGATGTGTCCTGAGGGCTGAATTATCAGCAAAAGTTTTCCCACATTCATTGCATTCATAAGGTTTCTCCCCTGTGTGGATTCTCTGATGTGCACAGAGGTGTGTCCTTTGGGAGAAAGTTTTCCCACATTCATTACATTCATAGGGTTTCTCTCCTGTGTGAGTTCTTTGATGGACAATGAGAGCTGCCTTATAAACAAATGTTTTCCCACATTCATTACATTTATAAGGTTTTTCCCCTTTGTGAATTCTTTCATGTCCACTGAGGTATGATTTCTGAGAGAAGGTTTTCCCACATTCACTACATTCATAAGGTTTCTCACCTGTGTGAATTCTCTGATGTGTACTGAGGTGTGTCTTCTGTGAAAAAGTTTTCCCACATTCATTACATTCATAGAGTTTCTCCCCTGTGTGCATTTTCTGATGTGCTCTGAGGGCTGAATTATGGGCAAAAGTTTTTGCACATTCATTACATTCATATGGTTTCTCTCCTGTGTGAATTCTCTGATGTACTTTGAGAGCTGAATTATGGGCAAAAGTTTTTTCACAGTCACTACACTCATAGGGTTTTTCTCCTGTGTGAATTCTCTGATGTGCTCTAAGGGCTGAATTATGGGCAAAAGATCTCCCACAGTCATTACATTCATAGGGTTTCTCACCGGTATGAATTCTCTGATGTGCTCTGAGAACAGATATATGGGTAAAAGGCCTCCCACATTCATTACACTCATAGGGTTTCTCCCCTGTGTGAATTCTTTGATGTGCTCTGAGGGTTGAATTATCAGCAAAAGTTTTCCCACATCCATTACATTCATAGGGTTTCTCCCCGGTATGAATTCTCTGATGTGCACTAAGGTGTGTCTTATGAGAGAAAGTTTTCCCACATTCAACACATTTGTAGGGTTTTTCGCCTGTGTGAATTCTCTGATGTGCTCTGAGATGTGATGTCTTAGAGAAAGCTTTCCCACATTCAATACATTTGTAGGATTTCTCCCTTGTGTGACTTCTCTGATGTTCTCTGATATGTGACGTCTTGGAGAATGTTTTTCCATATACATTACTTTGACAGAGTTTCATCCCTGTGTGTGTTCTTTGGCATACTACGAGAGCAGACTTCTTGTAAGATTTCCCACATCCACTATTATCATAAGGTGTCTCCTTTGTGTGAACTGTCAGATTTTCACTGAGGTTTAACTTCTGACAGAAAGTTTTCTCACATTTACTACATCCATAGAGACTGACCCCTATATCAGTTCCAGGATAATGAATAGGGTGTGAATTTGAACAAAAAGATTCCCCACATTCCTCAGGTCTCTCCCCTGGATGGGTCCTCTGATGATGAATGAGTTGTACTTTCTGGTAAAAGGATTTCTTGCATTCATTACATTCAAATGACTTCTCTCCAGTTTCACTTTGCTGATGTACACTAAGGGCTAAGTTCTGATGGAAGGACCTCCTGTATTTACCACGCTGGTACAATTCCTCTTCTGTGTGAGTTCTCTGACATACTATAAGGTCTAATTTCTGGTAGAAGGTATTTATACATCCATTATACACACAAAATTCATCTCTAGTTTGTGTCTTTTTTTGTACTATATGGGCTGAGCTCTGGCTCAAGTTTTCGTCACACTTATTGCTTGCAAAACTAGTCTGTTCTGTAGCAGTTCTCTGAGATTGAGTGAGAGATGAGATACTGCTGAAGTTATTCCCACTTTCATTACATTCATAGTGTGCCACAGCCATGTGAACTTTATTATAGTTCTCAATAGTGGTTTTGGATTTCCTACATTCATTAAGATGAAAGCATTTCTCTTTTGTGCCAGTTCTCATGTAGTTATCACAGTTTTTCCTAAATTCATCATCCTTATAGGATTCCTCTCCCATAACACAAACAGTCTTATCATGCAAAATTTTCCCAAATTCATTACATTCAAAAGATTGTTCCAGGGTTTGAAGTTTCTGATGATTTTTCCAATAACTGAGAGGTTTTACATTTTTATTATATCTGTAAGACTTCTCTCCAGTGTAAGTTTTCTCATGCTTAGTATCAAGCTTCAATTTTTTGCATACATCTATGTAATCAGCCTTCTTTCTTGAATAGTTTCTATCACAAATAATTAATTCAGAAACACCTGGCAAATTCATTCTACATGAGTCATATTTACAAGGCATATTTCCTGAAGAATTTGGAGTTATATCCAGATTAAATGGTTTTTCTAAGACTTTCTGCTCTTCTTTACTCAATGTTTTGTTATTAGTGAGTATTACTTGCCACAGAGGTTTCTCTTGTTTTTCCTGGTTCTCCTCAATGTGATTATCAATGCTGAAATATCCTAAAATGAGAAAAATAGAAAACATCTCTGTATCTTACATTTCTTATGGAAAGGAATTTATAGCCATATGTTTGTTATGTATTGTAATCTACTGTTACAGGTCACATTCCCAGAGATTAGTAATTCATACACACAGAGAAAAAGAAATATACTCTCTCTCTCTTCATCCATGTTATTTAAAGAAAACAGGTATTATTTCCAGTGCTGGCCAAGATGGAGTAGCTATCTTCCCAAGTCCTCCCTCTTACAATTAAAATATCCCTGGAAAATCAATAAATCAATCAGTAATAAATAAAAAAGTAAGATGCTACAAAATGGAATGTGGAACTTTGGGACTCAAGAAATGACATGGCAGAGGATTTCAAGGCTTTTCTGTTTCCCATAATTCTTACATGGGGTACTGGAGTGTTGGAGAAGCCTGCAATCCAAAGTCAACAACACACAGACAAAAAGAGCTACAAGAAAACCCTATTCCTTCTGGCCAAAGGTCTGAAATATAGTCTAACAGAACAGAAAATCTTTTTGACAATATGCACCCTACTCAAGCCTAAGAAAAATGGAATATTTCCCTGTGGTTCTAGATAGGTTTAACAGGAAATGAAAGTTCCATTGCCACAGGTACAAAGGACTGGACACTTGCAAAATTTCTTTCCATGAGCCAAACCAAGAGCTTAGTGGAAAGATCATGAAGAATCCTAAGCAAGTTCTATTTATAGGACATTCAGGGATGGTAACAACAATCACTACCGCAACTATTCCTAAAACTACATTCCTATCTACTCCATGGAATCTGCAAAAGAAATAAATCTGTTTTAGGGTACTTGTGGCAACACAGCAGGTAGGGGAAGGAAAAAAGGGAAAAGAGGCAGGAATACAATATTATAGCTAGAAGGGATGCAGCAGCATTTGGAATAACTATACTCTCAAAATCCAAGAACATTTTAAAAATAGCTTAATTCATATTATTCTTAAATATACATAAAATATTCATCAAGGCATACCACATCATGGACTACAAGAAAAATCTTTACAAATATAAAAGAACAGAAATTGTATAAAGTATAATCTCAAGCCACAGAGAAATTATACTAGAAATGATTAACGCAAAGTTACCTGGAGAGACACAAAATATTTGTAAGTTAATATACTTCCAATTAATCCATTAGTCAAAGAGAAAATCTCCCAAGAAATTAAGATATTTAGAATTGAATGAAAAACTGTTTAGAACATATACAAATTTGTGGGATGCAGCTAAAGTAGTTCTCAGAGATAAATTCATAGCTTACAATCTTTTATATTAGAAAAGAAAGACCTCTAATCAGTCACCTAAGCTTCTACTTTAAGAAACTTGACAAAGAGAACAAATTAAATCTAAAGAAAGAAAAAAGAAAATAATAAAGACTAAAGATGACAATGAAAATGGAAATGAAAAGCAGAGAAAAAAATGAAACCAAAGCTTAGTTCATTGAAGATTTTTTTTAAGTGCTAGAACCAAGAAGAAAAAAGAGAAGACACACAGTACTAATATCAGAAAAAAATGCAAGAGGGGACATAAATACTGATACGATACTAAAAAGACAGTAAAAGAATATTAGGGGAAACTCTATGCCCGTAAGTTTGACAATTTAAGTGAAATGGACAAATTTCATTTGAAAAAACTACCAAATTAACTCATGAAGGAAGAGGTAACACAACAGGTCAGCGTCTGAGAAACTGAATATGTGATTGACAAAGATGTAGTTCCAAGAAACTGCTCCAGGATCAGATGGTAGTAACTAGTGAACTCTGCCAAACATTAAAAAAAAAAATAATAATAATAATAAAATACCAATTTTACATAATTTCTTCTAGAAAACACAAGAAAAGAAACCTACAGACCAATATCCCTCATGACATAAATGTAAAAATCCTCAAAAAAAAAGCATCAAAAAGAACTATATATGAAAAGAAATGATTTATCAGGATCAAGTGGGGGTTCATCCCAAGAATACTATTGCAATATTTAAAAGTCAATCAATGTAATCCATCATCTTAATCATCTAAAGAATGAAGACAAATCACATCATTTAAGGGAAAAAATATTTTACAAAATTCAAATTCCATCCATTAACCTATTATAAAGGGAATATACAGAAAGCCTGTAGCTAATATCATAATTAAGAATAAGAGACTTACTTAAGAATAAGAGACTGAATACTAAGATTGGAAAAAGACAAGCCTGTCTACCCTCAGCACTTCTATTCCAGACTGTGGAAGTTCCAACCAATGCAATAAAGCAAGAATAGAAATAAACGATACACAGTAAGTCTACCCAGAGAGCCCCAAGAAGATCTTCAAAAGAGCTCCTTAACTAATAACTGTTTTCAGCAAGGCAAAATGCAAAGCCAATATACAAAAGCCAATCATATACAAGCAATTATCACTGGAATTTTAAATCTGACAAGGAATATGATTTACCATAGTGCTGAAAAAACAAAAAACAAAATACTTGGTATCTGCTGAAAACTACTGATAAAAAGAATCAAATAAACCATAAATAAAAGGATATGTATATGTTCTTTATTGATTGGAAGAATCTATATTGTTAAGATATCAATCCTCTTTTGATCTATAAATTCAATACAATCCCAGTTGAATAGCTGGCATGCTTTTTGTAAATATCAAGAAGATCATTTTAAAATTTATACATAAGAAAATTGGTGGACTCACATTACCTGACTTCAAGGTCTAATTAAGAATCTAGAGTAATAAAATTAATGTGGTACTGGGGAAGGATAAATATGTAGATAAATAAAAAAGAATAGAGATACCACAGAAAGTCTAAAATGTACAGAATAAAAGTACAAATATACACATATATTTATACTTATGTACCATATACAAAATATATGTTCATCCATTTTCTAAGAACAATGGAAATGCTATTCAATAGGAAATGATAATTTTTTCAATAAAATGGTGCTAGAATAACTAGACTCCCCTTTTCAAAAATTTAAACTTAACACATAACTCATCCTGTCTATGAAAACTAACACCAAGTGGATCATAAAATATAAAATGTGAAATTTAAAAATTTCTAGAAGAAAACATGAATAAATCTGTGTTACTTTGAGTTTTGATACTTCTAGACAGCACAACAAATGCATGATCCTTAAGAAAAAATTAATAAATAGGACTTATCAAAATTAATGTTCAGTATTAGCCAACCTCTTCTGAAATCATGCCAACAAAAGAAGTGGAGTGCAGCTTCACTACTGCCAAGTGTGGACTAAACTTCCACAGACACCTTTGGGAGTTGGAGGAGTGGGTTGCTCTATTAACAATGGAGAAGGGTAAGAGATCAGGGTCCCTACCAGCATTTTCCTAACACTAACCACCCTGTATTTTATCAAGTGCCAAGGCCCCTAGTTCACCTTCATTGTTTTGTTATCTATCAGAATGTTACATTTCCCCTCTCTCCCTCTCTCTCTGTCTCTGTCTTTCTCCCTCTATCTCTCTCTAAACATACAAGTATATATATATATATATATACTTTTATATATAATATGCATATACATATATATAGGTCTATGTTTATGTCTGTACACACACACACACACACACACGTATACATTTTGCTGTACTTAGTGGGCAGAGTAAAACAAAATACATTACTCCATCTTTCCCCCAGTTAATACTTTTTATATCTTATTAATTTCTTCCCTAAGCAGAGTCATGAACACATTCTCATTATCATATAGAATATTTCTAGTTTTGCTTTGAAAATCAGGACTTTAAGCCACCTGAATCCCATTTTTCATGTAGATCCAAAAGATTACCTCAAGATTCTTTCTCCACTGATCTGTGGGAATAGAACCACCTGTCAAAGACCAATTATCTATAAAGCATATGTGTTTTTCTTGACCTTTCTTTTCTGTTTCACTATTATATTAAACTATCCCACCTCCAGTTTCATACTACTTAACTCTCACAGCTTTACATATCTAACAGAGCAAATCCTATCACATCACTTCTATGAATGAGATTTGCTTTGATATTGCATTAAATTTTACAATCTTGAATTTATCACATAAGTGCTTCTTTTCTTTTTTGTTAGGGTTAGCTCATTCATTTTACTGTTTTTTATTCTAAGAAACATACGACAATTTCTCAATCCTCCAGTTTATTAATTTTTAATTTCACTCTTAAATTCTGCTTGTATTAGTACATTTTTGTTATTGTTCTTGCTTAATTTATTACTAGGAGACTACCAATTTACCTCTGTTCATTAACTTACACATATCCTAATGTTAATAATATGCATATTTATTTTTATAAATGTCATGCAATTTTGGATTTGATATCCTTTTGTATTTATATGTTGTTTAAAAGAGGTAATCTTTGAAATATCCATATCAATAGATTTTTTTTACTCATGTTATCATTAATTTCTAGATTTATCAAAATATGTTCAGATTACTATTTATGGGATTCTAATTTGGATTTATTGAGGTTTTCTTTTTTAGACTAATATTGCATTTCACTATCTTATAATAAATCCATGGGAACTTGAAAGGCTTGTTCTTTGATTTCAGGATACATGTACAAATATATGGTTCCCTTTAATATAAATATCATCTACGTTTATATAGGCATACTTATTTAATGCTCATAGCATGTCTAATATAATCAGATAAAGTACATTATTACCTCCTAATACTGGTGAATTTTAAATTCTTAGTACTCCATTATTTTGTGTTTTATGATAATTGGTATGATATTGTTTGGTGTAGTCATTCAAATGCGTAACTTGTGCTCTTGACTAGAGGGCGTTTTTTTTTAAGTTATGCATTTATTGCCTAAATTCAAACCTGAATGATAACATGAAACCCTAAACTATTTGATTTTTTAAAAATTTTTTTTTAACGTTTATTTATTTTTGAGACAGAGAGAGACAAAGTATGAACGGGGGAGGGTCAGAGAGAGGGAGACACAGAATCCGAAACAGGCTCCAGGCTCTGAGCTGTCAGCACAGAGCCCGACGTGGGGCTCGAACTCACGGACCATGAGATCATGACCTGAGCTGAAGTCGGCCGCCCAACCGACTGAGCCACCCAGGCGCCCGCCTAAACTATTTTATTTTTGCCTTAATAACTTTACTATCCTTTTATTACAATCTTTCAAAGATACTTATTTAGGAATATCTTTTTTAGCTAACTAATATGATCAAATCATTTATATTTAGTGACTGGGAAACATGCATGGTCCAAAAATTATGTCAATTTTTATGTTATGCAATCTGTTTTAATAGTTTCACAACAAAAACTTTCAGTAAACACGCTCAGGATGATTTTACCTTTTTGCTCTAAGAGTTATGTTGAAACTATAATTTTTGAAATTCTTGAAATTGTTTATTAGTTTGCACAAATACTAACAAGCACATGAAAAAATGCTTGACATCACTAGTGAACAGGTAAATTGTCATAGACTGAATTGCAATTCATATGTTGAAGCCCTCAACCTCAATGTAATTTGGTGATAAGGCCTTTGGAGAAATAATTAAGGCTAAATGAAGTCATAATGGTACAGCTCCAACTCTTATAGGGTTGGTGTCCTTATAAGAATAGGAAGAGACATCACAGCTCTCTTTCTCTCCATGCAAGTACACGGGAAAGGCCATATGAAGGCATAGTCAAAGGCAGTCCTCTGCAAGCCAGGAAGATGCCTCACTGAAATTAACTATGCTGGCACCTTGATGTTGGACTTCCAGCCTCCAGAACTATGAAAAATTTCTGTTGTTTAAACCACCCAGACTATGGTATTTTATTATGCCAGGCCAGATGACTAATACAGAAATGCAAATCAAAACTTAAATAATACATCACTTCTCTTTTACTAGGATGGCTACAAGTCAGATAATAACAATTATTGGTGAAGATGTGGAAAAATCAGAACCCTCATATGCTGTCATTAGGAATGAAAAATGGTGCAGGCACTGTGAAAAATAGTCTGGAGTTTCCTGAAATAGTTACCATAAAACCCAGTGATTCCATTCTTAAGTATAACTCAATAAATAAAAACACATGCCAAAAAAAGCATAAATCCATGCAAAAACTTGTAAATGAATGTTTCTATTAGCATTATTCAATAATAGCCAAAAGGTAGAATCCCAAACATCTAATGACTGAAGAATGAACAAACAATGAGACCTTATTTTGTCAAAGGATGAAATATTGATACATATGAATCTTGTAATCCTATGTGAAAGAAACCAATCATAACAGACCACATAATGTGTGATTCCATTTACATGAAATGTAATAGGCATATCTATAGAGACAGAAAGTAGATTAGTGATTGCTAAGGCTGTAGGGGACAGGAGGAAGGGAGACAATAGCTAAAGGGTATAAGGTTTCTTTTTGAGGTGATGAAAATGGGAGTGTGGTTATGTTTACATGTATCTGTGAATATATGAACAGCCACCGAATTGTACTCTTTAAATGGGTGGATTGTCCAATATGTAAACTATCTCAATAGAGCTGTTTAAAAGGATAAAACAAACTTTCGAAGGTATTCCCCTAAAAGTTGAACTACCCCAAGTGTTTCCTTTTGTCAGTGCTCACCCACCTGGGTACCTCTGGTTTAGGAATTCTTCCTCTAAGGACCAGGGCTCTTCTTCTTGCTCCAACCTGAAGATCATCTTGGGTTTGGTCAAGCAATACCCTGTAAACATGACAATTGAGGGTATATATAGACCAGATCCATTGGCTTTTTGGTTTCCAAAGGTGTAGAAAGTTAACAGTAGCAAGAGAAGCAAAATAATGTGCTCAATTGAAGTTTTCCATGGAAAGTAGTAACATAAACATTGTTTCTGTTTCCTTAAAGGCTTCAGTTATCTTGGACCTCTTACTCAAAAGCCTGTACAACATTAATCTCTACAAAGAGTCCATGTGTTTTGTTAACTTTAAAAAAAAAAGTAAACGTAACCTAGAGGAAGTCACATACTAAGGTATGCTTACCCACTGAGATGAGGTGGCTATAGTTCTCCAGCATCACATCTCTGTACAGTGTCCTCTGAGCAGGGCTCATGTACTGCCATTCGTCCTGGGTAAATTCGACAACCACGTCTTCGAATGACACAGACCCCTGTGACAATACATTTTATTCACGGATTCAGAATTAAGTGAAAAGAAAGTATCTTTAAGAATTACTATTTTTCCTGTTTACTTTTAAGCTTTAAAACAAATGGTTTAAAAGGCATCTATTTCTGACCTAATTTTGTCTTTGTGGAGTTATTCAGTTATCAAGATTTTTAACTTACTATAATTCATTTATATCTGTTTATAAACCATAGATTTTTTTAAGACAAAAAAATTCAACGTATAGAGGCTTCCTACAATTCTTCCTCTACATCCCAAGTGATTACCGTGAGTATTTAGAGAATTCTAAGATGTTCATTCCCTCTTCAGGCATCATCATTGTAAATAATGAGAGACAAAGAAGAGATAACATGTAAGCTGTGAAGATATTTTACACAATCAAACTTAGGTATAAATAAATACGTAAAGATAACATAAATCTAGAGTTCATGAAGAGCAAAGAACAACTTACCAGGCAGTTGGAACCATAGAGAGCAATATAAGAGAACATTATTTTAACTGAAGTAACAACAATGAATATAATGATAGGGATATAATCACAGAGCAGCAGCAAAAACCAATTTGATAACTACCTTCTTGTGCAACCACCTAGTCTAACTGTACGAGCAGCTTCTGGAATGTTGATGCTAAACACTGACATTTAGGAAACAAAAGGAAAATAAATGTTAGAAGTTTGAGTGAACAGATCTGTTCATGCTGTTCTTGAAGGGTCTGTGAACATAAAACCGGACCTATCTCTTAAACTAGTATACACATGGTTTTAGAACACAGAAGCGAGGTCTAAAATGAAGGCAAGAATTTAGGACTTATTAGCAATTTGGGTTGTACCTAAAATTTTAAGAGGCAAACAGACAACAATTTGAGCTATATGCTTGCTATGCATCCTATATGGGACTGAGGAAAGAAAAATACCAAACAGAATTTGAGGAAGCCTGAATATTAAAGAGGGTGGCAAATAAAGTATAGGCCACAAAGCTAAATAAAAAGTTTTCTGAAAAGTAGTAAGAGTCAGGAAAGGGTAGAATCTTAGAAAATGAGAAAAGGGAAAATTTCCACAACAAAGCACTTCAAAGGGGCTGGGAGGAGGGGAAATTGGGGAGTTGCTGTTCAATTGGTAAAAAGTTTCAGTTATGCAAAATCATTAAGTTCTAGAGATCTGCTGTGTAGCTCACCTATAGTTAACAGTATTGTACTATACACATAAAAAATGTGCTAAGAGAGTAGATCTCATGTAAGTGTTCTTATCACAATTATAAATAGGAAAGAAAAAGAAAAAGACTAAGAAATAATAGGATAGAAGCAAGTTTTTTCCCCCCAGTTATGTATCCAATTATTTGTTCATTCATGTCCTCGGTATTACTAAGTGAGTACCTCCTGTGTGTGAAACTCAGTAGTAGTAGCTGGTAACTAAAAAAAACAAAAGAACAGGAATACCCCTCATAAAATTTAATCTAAAAAATTTTTTTAATTATATCCTCCAAAACTAAAAAAATTAGTGAGAAAAGTGGCATTGCTTTCATTTTGCCAATCTCTTTACTATCTGACTTAATGAAATCACTTGGATTAAAAAAAATAAGCTAACAAGTGACGTAAATATTAAATGTTGAAGGATCTAAGAAATTTCTCTCGCCCATAAATAACAATGAAAAAACTGGCAAAATTATAGAAATTAACAAAGGCTATCTCCAAAACATTAAAAAAAACCAGCGGAATCATAATAAGAATGCTGATCCATATCCTTTTAACTTACCCTGTTCCCATCCCTCTCTCTCCCAACTCTGCAGTAGTTTGAGAACCAATGGTCTGCAACCAGAAGCCTGGCAACCACAACAACAGCAGAACTGGGTTGGAGATCCATCAAAGCCTCATTCACAGAAAACTGTCATTATTTGACCTGTTTGGTGGTTTCCTAAAAGACCCTGCTTATCAGGATGCCTTTGTTTGAGCTAGCTCAGAGCGTGAAAAGCCTTATTCTCACAGGTATTTGTCAAAAACAACTAAAGGCAGGGCACCTGGGTGGCTCAGTCGGTTAAGTGTCCGACTCTTGGTATCGGCTCAGGTCATGACCTCACAGTTTGTGGGATTGAGCTCTGCAATGGCTCTGTGCGAACAGCATGGTGCCTGCTTGGAATTCTCTCTTTACCTCTCTCCCTGCTCCTCCCACATGCACATGCTTTCTCTCTCTCAAGATAAATAAACATTAAATACAACAACTAAAGGCATTTGTTTAACTTAATGGCTATCTGAGGTGGTAGATAACAGCTGGGGCAATTAATGGCTTAACTAAGAAGCTTGAAAGGAAAAGCTGGATAATGAGATGTCCATAAATGTTTTGAAAAGCTCTGATATATTCCTGAAATCTAGGAGGTCATATACTTGCACAGAGCTGTGCATACACCCAAGGCTGTGAGTATGCTCAGGAAAGATGTGAGAAGGGTCTAAGCTGTCAATTCTAGGTGACTCTGAGTTTGGCATTAGAAGGAAGTGTAGGTTAATGCAGAGTTATTAACTGCCTGTCTGACTGTAGAAGGAATTCCCAAACATGCACAGATCTCCTTAGCAAAGACTGGAAAATTTACTGGTTCTAGGCATTTAAAGAAATTTCTGTAGACAACTTTAGCTGCCTCAGATGACAAGAAACAGGCTCTACAGAATTTTTTAAAAAGTCACTGAACAAAATAAATTTTGACAATGACCCCTGTGGAGAGGAGAAATTCTCGAGTTGTCACATTATTTTATTTAAAATGTCCAATTTGCAACAAAAATATTAGTAAACAAGAAAAGAAAGAAAGACATATGTGCAGAAAAGGTATAATTAATAGAAACTGCTCCTAAGGAAGCAGACATTAGACTTACTAGGCAATAACTTTACATCAGCTATTTTAAATATGGTCAAATACCTAGAGAAAACAATGTCCAAGGACTAAAGGAAAATATAAAAAAAAAATTTCACTAAATAAAGAATATCAATAAAGAGATAGAAATATAACAAATATAAATTATATAGAAACTCAAGAGTTGAAAAATATAAGAACTAAATCAAAATTTCACCAGAGGGGTTCAACAGCAGATTTGAGCAGGTGAAAGAAAGAATGAACAAAGTGGACAATATGCCCACTGAAATTATGTAGTGTGAGAAACAAAGAAAAAATAATGACAGAAAATGAAATATGGGATAGCATTAAGCTTACCAACATATGCATGAGTCCCAAACAGAAAGTCTGAAAGAATATTTGAAGAAACAATGGCCAAGAAGTCTCCAAATTTCATGATAAACATTAATCTACAAATCCAAGAAGCTCAACAAACTTCAAGTAGGATAAATTTAGAGTTCGAGATCCACACCTAAACACATGGAAATCAAACAGTCAAATACAAAGACAAAGAGACAATACTGAAAGTAGCAAGAATGAAGTGACTCATCATGTACAACAGTATTAAAAACAGATTACTAATCAGAAACCATGGAGGACAGAAGGTAATGAAATGATGTATGACAAATGCTGAAAGAAAAAAAGTTGTCAACCAAGAATTATATAACTATTAAAAATAGAAAAATTAAAACCCTCCTAGATAAACAAAAACAAAATTTGTCATAGGCAGAACCCTCCTACAAGAAATAATAGAGTCAGCAAATCTATACAGACAGAAAATAGATTAGTGGTTGCTTGGGGCTTAGAGGCAAATGAGCAGATGAGAAGGGATAAAATGTAGAGGTGCTTTTTAAGGTGATGAAAGTATTTTCAAATTGAGTGTGGTGATATCTGCACATTTACACTAAAACATCACTGAATTCTACACTTAAAATGGGTGAATGGCATGGTATATGACCTGAATCTCAATAAAGTTTAGATAAAAATAAAGAGAATAAAACCATACCAAGATAATAGAGCAGATTAAAGGCCAAGGACAAAAATGGGGGATGAGCCACATGAAAGTACAAGGGAAAGTAGATGACTCCACAAAGATAGTAACAGGGGAAGGAAAAAGCCAGTGGAGGGTGTCACAGACACTAACAAAGAAATTTTCCAGAAGGGCAGAGTGAGAAGCAGAGACAAGTGCTCAGAAAAGTCAGGTAAAGAAAGGACTTGACAAGACTCAAGGATGTGATTACAGTCAAGTCTCTGGTCACTGGATATGACAGGCAAGTGGGAGAGAAACCAAGTGTGAACAGAAAGTATTTAAACATTTGAAACAGAACACAATTTTAAATTGTCTGCTGAGCAATCCAAATACCAAGGGTACTCAAAATATTTATGGACAGTAATTTTAAGGATATTCAGTTGATTCATCAGAAAAAATGTCTTATTCAACTCTTATGTTTGAATTTCTGGAAAATAGAATTGACCAAGTTCACATTTAGCATTATGTCTTCTACTTTTACTGAAGAACAAGTAGAGACAATGTTCTATATTATTTTAGAGTTATTACTGACAAATTGTTAACTAAATCACCTACTCGAAAAACAGATTTTTTGGGAGGTGCCTGGGTAGCTCAGTCGGTTAAGCGTCCGACTTTGGCTCAGGTCATGATCTCGCAGTCCGTGGGTTCGAGCCCCGCGTTGGGCTCTGTGCTGACAGCTCAGAGCCTGGAGCCTGTTTCAGATTCTGTCTCCCTCTTTCTCTGACCCTCCCCTGTTCATGCTCTCTCTCTGTCTCAAAAATAAATAAATGTTAAAAAAAAAATTAAAAAAAAAAAAGATAAACAGATTTTTTTTTGAACTTCAAATGTCTTAACATTCTATGAGGTATCAGTTTGCATAATCATCTCATCAGTGTTGACCTTTAAAGGCATTGTTTGTCTAACACTCTGACATGGCTACCAAAAATTCAAAAATAAATTTAGAGCTCCAATTTGATAAAATTGTAATATAAGAGCATCTACATATATCCACATGCTACCTTTGCTCTGCTCTTCATCTGTATCTCCACCTATGAAGGCATCTGATCCATTTCTATTTTTACTTTTCCATGTGAATAGACACCTAAGCCCTTATAAAATCTACTGTAAAACAAACAGATTATTAAAACAGAACTCACCTGAGCTATGTTCATTTTCTGCTGCTCCTTGAAGAATGTAAAGAAATGAAAAGGTTCTCCTGGGGAAGAGGAAAGAAAAATAGAGTTATGAGAAACCTGGTCTGCCTTACAACTATTTTCATTTGCCTAAAAATTTCTATAACACCAGCTAGAAAAAAAGGTTTCCCTATAGAAGAATGTCCTTTTGACATTCTTGAGAAAGAACAGGAGGGACCACACAGAGGCAGTACCTGAACAAGTGCATCTCCAATATGATTATGTCGGCTTAAACTTGTCTTTTCACTGCTGTGTAACTCAAAAGTCGATGAATTAACAATTTATGTCCCCTTCTAATTAAGAACAACAACAAAAAACACAAAATAAAACAAAAGGAGATTGGTTAAACAAATTCAGGCATACAAAGGTAAAACCTTCTACCTTCATTTAAACTGTTAAAAAAATTACTTAGATGTGATTGTTAATCAAGTTTGTGTTGTCTTTATACCTTGAGTTAGAACTTCCCCAGAAAACTCCAAAACAAAGATGGGATGCTTTATGCAAGAAATATATTTTCTAACTTTTTGTTCTAACTTGGTTGCAACTTATAAGACATATTTTTTAATAAGATGCCTATAGTACTTATCTATTTAAGTAAACAGTACTGTGCTTAGTTCTTGATTCTGCCTTGGGTGTCTTTACAAAAATCATTCTTTCAGGCCCAATATTTTGGGCTTCCAAAGTGTCCAATATAGAACGCCTTTCTTCTACTCTCCTTTTATTATTACCTACATTCAGGAAAGAGGGAGCATCGCATAACTAGATGCCATATGTGCTGATGGACATAGAGTGAGGGCAGCTCAGAATCTGGAAAGAGGGGAGAATGAAGGAAACTGGGTGCTGTTTAAGATTTCACCAGTTCTGGCTGGTTATATCGTCCCTGGGCATCATGTCCTCACCAGCCATCCAGTGACATGCCTGTTCCTGTGCAGCATGACAGTAACCCACCCCTCTCAACCTCAAGTTACCACCTTCTGCAAGGAGGTCCAGTGCCACTGTCCAGTCTGTGATGGCTTCAGGGGTGTGATGACATTACCAAGAGTCATATTTTGGCAGGATTTATTGGGGGGGCGGTGGAGGTGGGGTAAGCTAGCTGTTTAAAATTACACAATTCATGAAAATACTCCTGAATATACATCACTCATGTTGTACAGGGATCAAGAACTGCTTCTGGTATAGAAAATCAGGACCTGTGCCTTTCCTGAACCTTCTGCCTCTGTTCTGAAACTCCAGTGAAGGATCTGTCAGAAGAGCTGACAATGGTTTCTAGGGCTCTCATTTTCCTATCTTAAGACCTACTTTCCTCCAGAGGGGCTGGGATCCAGGTCTGAGAAACAAATTTACTGCATTTGAAATCTCCATTTAACACTCTAAATGTGACTTTGGAATTCACTACAAATCCAGTAACGTAGTCATTAGTTGCATGCAACTACTACACCTGAAGTGTGCTTACTCACAAATCAAAATAGTAATTTGGATATACTGAGTTAAACACATCAGTAAAACAAATTTCACCTCTTTAATCTTTTCACTGTTGCTACTGAAAAATTTTAAATTATGTTTGGTTTGTGTTATCTTTCTACTGGCCAGCACTGCGTTAGATTATCAGAATGTGCCTCTGAGAATGGAGATAGCTTAGTGCAGGAAGGTTCAAGACTCTCTGTCTGAAGGAGGGGCTCTAAAAAGAATCCACAAATCCCAGGAAATATTTACCACATTGTGAGGTTCTGTCCATATTCACTTCACAATCATATCTCCTCTGAAAATTTGGAGACTCTGCTAAGAGCTCCAGAGGTTTCACCTCTGGGTTTGGGGCAGAATGGATATTGGAAAGAGTAAAAAGTAGGGAGTAAAATCTACTTGTATTTATTCCAGCCTCTCTCACCTACCAGCCGTGCCCTCAGGTATATCATTCCGTCCCCAGTAAGTTCCTTTCACTTTTTAACATGGAATGTTAAAGGCAATTGTGAGGCTTAAATAAAATACCAAAGGGAACAAAGCATCTTGTGACAGTAACTTACACACTTAATTCTCAGGCTAATGCACAAGCTACTGTTGGTAGCCTCATGTTCATCGAAAACATCATAAAGGCGGATTCCCTTTCCACTGCCCACAGTCCCAGCACCCAGAACCCACAGGAACTACCTTCTCCAGACAGGGGACTCAGCCCCACCTGCTCCGCAGAAGTAGGTGGGAACCAACACCCGCCCCCCCCCCCCCCCCCCCGCACATGCACAGAGGCTGGAGGAGGGGAGAATCTGCCAGGAGCTTCCTCGAACTTCCCCCTGGCTTTCGCCGCACACAAACCTACCCGACCTAGCAGAGCCCCACACTTCGCGAAGCCGTGTCCCCAGTGCTCTCACCCCCGGCGCGCAGCCTCTATTCCCCCACAGACCCAAGGAAGCCGAGATCGTGTCCTCTTCAGGCAGGGAAGGCCCGCGGAAAGAGATAGGGCTGGATGTGCACTTGCGCAGAATGAGCCCCCAAGCTGGATTCCCAGAGTGCTGCGCGGTAGGCCCGTGACGTTTAAAACTACATTTCCCAGGGGGCCTGGGTGGCTCAGTAGGTTAAGTATCCCACTTTGGCTCAGGTCGTGATCTCACCCTTCCTGCGGTCCAGTATGCCTCCCGCCCCCCCCCGCAATTAGCGCCTTGGGACATGACAACTGGACTTGACCCTTGAAGACTTTTCCTAAGTCTCCAGATACGTGGATTAGACTTTAACTTTATGACATGGCAACATATTGCAAAGCATGGTTCTCAGTTGGATTCTAGTTGGAAAAAAACAACAGCTACAAGAGACTACAATTGGAGAAACATGAATATAGCCTAGATACTAGAAATATAAAGGAAAATTACCATTACTTTGGTTAGTGTGATTATTTGTACAATGTAGGAAATTGTTCTTATTTTTAAAGATACATAAAGAAATGTGGAGTTTGAGCGGCAGAACAGATGTACATAGGGGAAGGAAAGATAAGAAGGGCGATGGGGTTCACTGTGGGAGACTTTTTTTTTTTTTTTTTTAAGTTTTACTTATTTATTTTGAAACAGAGCAGGAGAGAGCATGACCCTGGGATCATGACCTGAGCGTAATCAATAGATGCTTAATCGACTGAGCCACCCAGGGGCCCTGAGACACTCTTGACTGTGGGGACTGGCGGGTGCTGGGAGTACTGGGAGGAGAGGTGGGCAGAGGATGGGCAGGATGGGTGATGAGTGTTGCGGAAGGCATCTGTTGGGGTGAGCACTGGGTGTTGTGTGTGGGTGGTGAATCACTATATTCTACTCCTGAAAGTATTGCACTAAATGTTCACTAACTGGAATTTAAATAGAAACTTGAAACATAAAAAAAAATTCAATTATTAAATCATATATTTATAATTTACTTTCTAAAATGCAGCAAAACAGAAAAGAAAATATGGCAAAGTTAAGAATTGTTAAATCTGTAATATGTGCATACGATGCTCATTTTACTATATCTAGAATGTTTGAATTTATTTTTAATACACAGTAAAAATGGGAGCAGGGACAATGAGTTGGTGGTGGGAGGAGGGTTAAAGAGAGCTTATTTCCCCTCCAGAAGTATACCTTTTTTTTTTTAAGTCTATTTATTTATTTTGAAAGAGAGAGAAAGCTCAAGTCAGGGAGGGGCAGAGAGGGAGGGAGAGAGAGAGAGAATCCCACACAGGCTCTGCACTGTCAGTATAGAGCCCTACATGGGCCTTGAACCTACCAAAAATGAGATTGTGACCTAGCCGAAATCAGATGCTTAACTGACTTGGCCACCCAGGTGCCCCCAGAAGTATATCTTTTAAAATAAAGTTTCAAGGGTATACACAAGTATCTCTTATGAATATTGCTGTGCAATAGAACAAATACCACAAAACGGGGCAAGCATTAACAAAAAAAGAAAGAGTCATATTTTGGCAGGATTTATCTGGGGGTTGGAGGTGGGTAAGCTAACTTTAAAATTACGCAATACATGAAAATATATATAACCAACAGTAAGAAAATTAATTTTATCAATTTTGCATTTCCACGAGTAAACTTTCTTTCAAAATTAATGCATGCACACATCAGACTCTAACAAATTAGAGACCTAAGGACACAAAAACAAATTATTTGTAGACTTTTAAAGAGTATTTTTAGGTTTACAAAATAATTGAGAAGAAAGTAGAGTTCCCATATACCCCACACACAGTATCCTCTATTATTAACATCTTACATTAGTGTGGTACATTTTCTACAACTAATGAATGATATATTATTACTACCTAAAATCCATAGTTGACATTGGCAGTCAATCTTTGTGTTGTATGGTTCTTTTGCTACATGAATAATCTCATCTACTGTAATACCCATTATTACATTATCATAGAGAACAACAGTCTCACTACCCTAAAACATAAAGAACAGTTTCACTGGCCTGGAAAACCTGCTCTGTGTCTATTCAACCTCTCCCCTTTGGCTTTTCCCTCTTGAACTCCTGGCAGCCATTTTTCTTTTCATTATCTCAATAGTTTTGCCTTTTCCAGAATGTCATATAGTTAAAATATTTTAGACTGGCTTTTTTTCAGTTAGAATATGCATTTAGGCTTTCTCCCTTTTTGTGGCTTAATAACTTATTTATTTTTTAATGCTGAATAAAATTCCATTATATGGATGTGCATAGTTTGTTTATACACTCTCTTACTGAAAAGCATCTTGGTTGCTTTCAAGTGTTTGGAATCACAAAATAAAAGGGCGTGTGTGTGTGTGTGTGTGTGTGTGTAGGCTTTTGCATGGACATAACTTTTCAAAGCAATGAGGAAATAGCAAGGAAAACAATGCTGGATTGTGTAGCGGAGACTGTGTTTAAATTTACAGGAAACTGGTAAACTGCCAAAAGTGGATGTGTCATTTTGCATTCTCACTAGCAGTGAATGAGAGTTTCCCTTGCTCCATATCTTCACCAGCTTTAGGTGTTGTCACTGCACTGGATTTTGGCCATTTTCATAGGTGTGTAGTAGTATCTCATAATTTGCAATTCTGTAATACCAGGTGACACTGGGCTTTTCATATGCCTATTGCTATAAGTATATCTTATTTTGTGAGTTATCTGTTCAACTCCTTCATCCACTTTTTATTGGGTTGTTCATTGTCTTATTGTTGAATTTTAAGAGTTCTTATATATTTTAGATAAAATTCCTTCACCAGATATTTTCTTGCAAATATTTTCTCTCAGTCTGTAGCTTCTCTTCATTCTCTTGACATTCTTTTACACAGCAGAAATTTCAATTTTAATGAGGTTAAACTGACCAATTTGTTCATTAATGGATTGTGCCTTGATGTTACCTAAATATTGGTTGCCAAACTCAAGGTCACCTAGATTTTCTTTTATGTTTTAATCTAGAAGTTTTATAGTTTTGCATTTTATTTTTAGAATTCTGATCCATTTTGAGTTAATGTTTGAGTTAATGTGTAAGGTCTGTGTTATCTTTTTGCATATGGATGTCCAAATGTTCTATCACCATTGTTTTAAAGGACTGTCTTTTGTTGATTTGTCTTTGCTCCATGATCAAACATCAGTTGACAATATTTGTATGAGTCTATTTCTGGGCTCTGTATGCTGTTCCATTTAAATTTTTGGTTAATTCTGTCTCCAACACCACACTGATTTGATCATTGTAGCATTATAGTAGTTTTGGGCATTAAGTAGTGTCAGTCTTCTGACTGACTTCTTCAATACCGGTTTAACTTTTCTGGACAATTTGCATTTCCATATAAATTTTAGAATCAGTTGATGGTATGTACGAATAACTTCCTGTGATTTTGATTGCGATTGAGTGAATCTATTGATCAAGTTAGTTGGAAAAGACATGTTAAAATATTGAGAATTCTATTCATTAACATGGAATACCTCCATCTAGTTCTTCTTTGATTTATTTCATCTGAATGTTGTAGTTTTACTCATATAGATTATGTACATATTTTGTTAAATTTATTTCTAAGCATTTTAATGTTTTGGTGCTAAGGTAAATGGTATTGTGTTTTTCATTTCAAATACCAGTTGTCCATTGCTGGTTTATAGGAAGGCAATTGAGTTTTATATAATGACATTGTATCCTGCAATCTTCCTATATTCACTTTTTAGTTACATATGTTTCTTTCTGGTAAATTATTTGACATAGAAAATAATGTCATCTCTGAACAAAGATATTTTATTTCTTTCTTCCCAATCCGTATGCCTTTTATCTATGTATCTATCTATCATCTATCTATTTTGTTCTGCTGCATTAGCTAGGATTTCCAGTACCATGTTGAGTAGGAGCAATGAAAGGGTACATCTTTCTTCTGTTCTCTATCTTGGAAAAAATCGTTTAGTTTGTCAGCATTTAAGTATGAAATTAGCTGCCCGTTTCTGCAGGTGTTCTTTATTAAGTTGAGGAAGTCCCCTCTGCACCTTGTTTCCAGAGAGATTTGTGTGTACGTGAATGGGTGCTGGATTTTGTCAAATGCATTTTATGTTTCTATTGATATGATTGTATGTTTTTCTTCTTCATTCTGTTGATATCATTGATTGCATTAACTGATTTTCAATGTTAAAACAGCCTTGCATACCAGGGATAAATCACACTTGGTTATGGTACATAATTGCTTTTATACATTTTTGGATTAAGTTTTTGCTAAATTTTGTTGAAGGGTTATACATTTACATTCATGTATTCTGTACTTTTTTCTGAATTGTAATATCTTTGTCTGGTTTTAGTTGGCTAATGCTGGCCTCGGAGAATGAGTTAGGAATCGTTTTCTCCACTCTGTTTTATGAAAGGGATTGTATAGAATTGATAACATTTTAACCTTAATTTTTGGGTAGAATTCACCAGTGAAACAATATTACCTGAAGTATTTTTTAGAAAGGTTATTAACTACTGATCAAAATATTTAATATATATATTGGCCTATTAAGATTGTATATTTATTTTGGGTGTGTTTTAATGAATGTGTTTTTTAATACGAAATTTATTGTCAAATTGGTTTCCATACAATACCCAGTGCTCATCCCAACAGGTGTCCTCCTCAATGCCCATCACCCACCCTCCTGTCCCTCCCACCCCCCCCCATCAATCCTTAGTTTATTCTCAGTTTTTAAGAGTGTCTTATGGTTTGGCTCCCTGCCTCTCTTTTTTTTTTCTTCCCCTCCCCCATGGCCTTCTGTTAAGTTTCTCAGGATCCACATAAGAGTGAAAACATATGGTATCTGTCTTTCTCTGTATGACTTATTTCACTTAGAATAACACTCTCCAGTTCCATCCAAGTTGCTACAAAAGGCCATATTTCATTCTTTCTCATTGCCACTTAGTATTCCATTGTGTATATAAACCACAATTTCTTTACCCATTCATCAGTTGATGGACATGTAGGCTCTTTCCATAATTTGGCTATTGTTGCTATTGTTGCAAGTTCTATACACATTGGGGTACAAGTGCCCCTATGCATCAGCACTCCTATATCCCTTGGGTAAATTCCTAGCAGTGCTATTGCTAGGTCATAAGGTAGATCTATTTTTAATTTTTTTAAAAACCTCCACACCATTTTCCAGGGCAGCTGCACCAGTTTGCAATCCCAACAACAGTGCAAGAGGGTTCCCGTTTCTCCACATCCACGCCAGCATCTATGGTCTCCTGATTTGTTCATTTTGGCCACTCTGACTGGTGTGAGGCAATATCTGAGTGTGGTTTTGATTTGTATTTCCCTGATGAGGAGTGACGTTGAGCATCTTTTCATGTGCCTGTTGGCTATCTGGGTGTCTTCTTTAGACAAGTGTCTATTCATGTTTTCTGCCCATTTCTTCACTGGATTATTTGTTTTTCAGGTGTGGAGTTTGGTGAGTTCTTTATAGATTTAGGATACTAGCCCTTTCTTCCATATGTCATTTCCAAATATCTTTCCCATTCTGTTGGTTGCCTTTTAGTTTTGTTGGTTGTTTCCTTTGCTGTGCAGAAGCTTTTTATCTTCATGAGGTCCCAATAGTTCATTTTTGCTTTTAATTCCCTTGCCTTTGGGGATGTGTCAAGTAAGAAATTGCTGTGGCTGAGGACAGAGAGATTTTTTTCCTGCTTTCTCCTCTAGGGTTTTGATGGTTTCCTGTCTCAAATTCAGGTCCTTCATCCATTTTGAGTTTATTTTTGTGAATGGTGTAAGAAAGTGCTCTAGTCGCATTCTTCTGCATGTTACTGTCCAGTTCTCCCAGCACCATTTGTTAAAGAGACTGTCTTTTTTCCACTGGATATTCTTTCCTGCTGTGTCAAAGATGAGTTGGCCATACTTTTGTGGGTCTAATTCTGGAGTCTCTATTCTATTCCATTGGCCTATGTGTCTGTTTTTGTGCCAATACCATGCTGTCTTGATGATTACAGCTTTGTAGTAGAGGCTAAAGTCTGGGATTGTGATGCCTCCTGCTTTGGTCTTCTTCTTCAAAATTACTTTGGCTATTCGGGGTCTTTTGTGGTTACATACAAATTTTAGGATTGCTTGTTCTAGCTTCGAGAAGAATGCTGGTGCAATTTTGATTGGGATTGCATCGAATGTGTAGGTAGCTTTGGGTAGTATTGACATTTTAACAATATTTGTTCTTCCAATCCATGAGCATGGAATGTTTTTCCATTTCTTTATACCTTCTTCAATTTCCTTCATAAGATTTCTATAGTTTTCAGCATACAGATCTTTTACATCTTTGGGTAGGTTTATTCCTAGGTATTTTATGCTTCTTGGTGCAATTGTGAATGGGATCGGTTTCTTTATTTATCTTTCTGTTGCTTCATTATTAGTTGTATAAGAATACAACTGATTTCTGTACATTAATTTTGTATCCTGCGACTTTGCTGAATTCATGTATCAGTTCTAGCAGACTTTTGGTGGAGTCTATTGGATTTTCCATGTATAATATCATGTCATCTGCAAACTGAAAGCTTGACTTCACCTTTGCCTATTTTGATGCCTTTGATTTCCTTTTGTTGTCTGATTGCTGATGCTAGAACTTCCAACACTATGTTAAACAACAGCAGTGAGAGTGGACATCCCTGTCATGTTCCTGATCTCAGGGAGAAAGCTCTCAGCTTTTCCCCATTGAGGATGATATTAGCTGTGGGCTTTTCATAAATGGCTTTTATGATGTTTAAGTATGTTCCTTCCATCCCAACTTTCTTGAGGGTTTTTATTAAGAAAGGATGCTGAATTTTGTCAAATGCTTTTTTCTGCATTGATTGACAGGATCGTATGGTTCTTTTCTTTTCTTTTCTTTTCTTTTCTTTTCCTAATGTGATGTATCACATTGATTGATTTGTGAATGTTGAAAGAGCCCTGCAACCCAGGAATGAATCCCACTTCATCATGGTGAATAATTCTTTTTATATGCTGTTGAATTCGATTTGCTAGTATCTTTTTGAGAATTTTTGCATCCATATTCATCAGGGATATTGGCCTGTAGTTCTCTTTTTTTTTTGCTGGGTCTCTGTCTTGTTTGGGAATCAAAGTAATGCTGGCTTCATAAAATGAGTCTGGACGTTTTCCTTCCCTTTCTATTTTTTGGAACAGCTTGAGAAGGATAGGTATTATCTCTGCTTTAAATGTCTGGTAGAATTCCCCAGGGAAGCCACTTGGTCCTGGACTCTTATTTGTTGGGAGATTTTTGATAACTGGTTCAACTTCTTCACTGGTTATGGGTCTGTTTAAATTTTCTATTTCTTCCTGTTTGAGTTTTGGAAGTGTGTGGGTGTTTAGGAATTTGCCCATTTCTTCCAGGTTGTCCAGTTTGTTGGCATATAAGTTTTTATACTAGTCCCTGATAATTGCTTGTGTTTCTGAGGGATTGGTTGTAATAATTCCATTTTCATTCATGATTGTATCTATTTGGGTCCTCTTCTTTTTCTTTTTTGAGAAGCCTGGCTGGAGGTTTAGCAATTCTGTTGATTTTTTCACAAAACCAACTCTTGGTTTCATTGATCTGCTGTACTGTTTGTTTTTTTTTTTAATATTCTATATTGTTTATTTCTGCTCTGATCTTTTTTATTTCTCTTCTGCTGGGTTTGGGGTGTCTTTGCTGTTCTGCTTCTATTTCCTTTAGGTGTGCTGTTAGATTTTGTATTCTTGTTTCTTGAGATAGGCCTGGATTGCAATATATTTTCCTCTCAAGACTGCCTTCACTGCATCCCAAAGCGTTTGGATTGTTGTATTTTCATTTTCATTTGTTTCCATATATTTTTAAATATCTTCTCTAATTGTCTGGTTGACCCATTTATTCTTTAGTAGGGTGTTCTTTAACCTCCATGCTTTTGGAGGTTTTCCAGACTTTTTACTGTGGTTGATTTCAAGTTTAATAGCATTGTGGTCTGAAAGTGTGCATGGTATGATCTCAATTCTTGTATACTTATGAAGGGCTGTTTTGTGACCTAGTATGTGATCTATGTTGGAGAAGGTTCCATGTGCGCTCGAGAAGAAAGTATATTCTGTTGCTTTGGGAATCAGAGTTCTAAATATATCTGTCAAGTCCATCTGATCCAGAGTATCATTCAGGGCCCTTGTTTCTTTATTGATCCTGTGTCTAGATGTTCTATCCATTGTTGAAAGTGGAGTATTAAAGTCCCCTGCAATTACCACATTCTTATCAATAAGGTTCCTTATGTTTGTGATTAATTGTTTTATATGTTTGGGTGCTTTTGTATTTGGTGCATAGGCATTTATAATTGTTAGCTCTTCCGGATGGATAGACCCTGTAATTATTATATAATGCCCTTCTTCATCTCTTGTTACAGACTTTAATTGAAATTCTAGTTTGTCTGATGTAAGTATGGCTACTCCAGCTTTCTTTTGACTTCCAGTAGCATGATAGATAGTTCTCCATCCCCTCACTTTCAATCTGAAGGTGTCCTCAGGTCTAAAATGAGTCTCTTGTAGACAGAAAATAGATGGGTCTTTTTTTTTATCCATTCTGTTATCCTATGTCTTTTTGTTGGAGCCTTTAGTCCATTTACATTCAGTGTTATTATTGAAAGATATGGATTTAGAGTCATTGTGATGTCTATAGGTTTCATGCTTGTAGTGGTGTCTCTGGTACTTTGTGGTCCTTGCAACATTTCACTCACAGAATCCCTTAGGATCTCTTGTAGGGCTTGTTTAGTGGTGATGAATTCCTTCAGTTTTTGTTTGTTTGGGAAGACCATTATCTCTCCTTCTATTCTGAATGACAGACAGACTTGCTGGATAAAGGATTTTTGGCTGCATATTTTTCCTGTTCATCACACTGAAGATTTCCTGCCATTCCTTTCTGGCCTGCCAAGTTTCAGTAGATAGGTCTGCCACTACTCTTCTGTGTCTTGTTTGTAAGTTAGAGCCTGTTTATCCCTAGATGCTTTCAGAATTTTCTCTTTATCCTTGTATCTTGCCAGTTTCACTATGATATGTCGTGCAGAAGATCAATTCAAGTTACGTCTGAAGGGAGTTATCTGTGCTTCTTGGATTTCAATGCCTTTTTCCTTCCCCAGATGCGGGAAGTTCTCAGCTATGATTTGTTCAAGTCCACCGTCAGTCCCTTTCTCTCACTCCTCTTCTTCTGGAATTCCTATGATACGGATATTGTTCCATTTGATTGCATCACTTGGTTCTCTAATTCTCCCCTCATACTCCTGGATTTTTTAATCTCTTTTTCTAAATTTCCTCTTTTTCCATAATTTTATCTTCTAATTCACCTATTCTCTCCTCTGCCTCTTCAATCCGTGCTATGGCCACCTCCATTTTATTTTGCACCTCATTTATAGCATTTTTTAGCTCTTCATTAGTATTTCTTAGTCCCTTGATCTCTGTAGCAATAGCAATAGATTCTCTGCTCTCCTCTATGCTTTTTTCAAGCCCAGAGATTAATTTTATTATTCTAAATTCTTGTTCGGATATATTGCTTAAATCGTTTTTGATCAATTCGTTAGCTGTCGCTACTTCCTGGAGTTTCTTTTGAGGAGAATTCTTCCGCTTCATCATTGTGGTAGTCCCTGCCGTGGCTGCAGACTGCAGGGCACTTCCCCTGTGCTGTCTGGAGAAACTTGTGTTGGTTGACGGGGCCACAGTCAGACTGGTGTGCACCTTATCTTCCCCTCTCCCAGGGGTGTGGAGTGGTGTGGCCCCTGTCTGGGCTATTTGCACATTGCCAGGCTTGTGGTGCTGCTTTGATGGGATCTGGTGTATTAGCTGGCGGATCTGCAAGATGCACAGGGGTGGGAGGGGAAGGCTGAGCTCCCTTTGCCTTCCATGGTTCCCTGCAGGAGGGGCCCTGCAGAACCAGGAGGGAGGCTGACCTGTCAGAGAGATGGATCCACAGAAGCCACAGAAGCACAGCATTGGCATTTGCGCAGTGCAAGCAAGTTCGGTGATAGGAACTGCTTCCCTTTGGAAGTTTGGCTGGGAGATGGGAGAGGGAGATGGTGCTTCCCAGCACCTTTGTTTCCCTGCTGAGCTAAGTTCTGTCTTCCAGGGCTCAACAACTCTCCCTCCCAGCATCTTTTTGACCTCCCCACTCTCCCAGAGCAGAGCTGTTGACTTTTCACATTCCAAATGTTAAGTCCCACTGGCTGTCAGAACTCAGGCAGTCCAGCCCCTCTGCTTTTGCAAGGGGCTCTGCCTTGCCGTGGTGGGCTGCTCCTCCACCGCCCCAGCTCCCTCCCACCAGTCCATGTAGCACACACTGCCTCTCCGCCCTTCCTACCCTCTTCCATGGGCTTCTTGTCTACACTTGGCTCCAGAGAATCCATTCTGCTAGTCTTCTGGTGGTTTTCTGGGTTAGTTAGGCAGATGTGGATGGAATCTAAGTGATCAGCAGGACAAGGTGAGCTCAGAGTCCTCCTACACTGCCATCTTCCCAGGTCTCTTTCTTAATGAATGTGTTTTTTAAGAAATTGGTTCATTTTTTCTAGGTTATAAAATTTGTAGGTATAAAGTTGTATATCATATACAAAGTCTACATTGGTGTGGTTTTTATTTCAACATCAAATAATTCACTCCACTTTATTCTTGCTTGAATGGTTTCTGAAGAGAAGTCCAAAGTACTTCTTGTTCTGTTTCTCTATATCTAAGGTTTTACACCCACCACAACTACCACTGGCTTCTTTCAAGATGTTTTCTTTGCCTTTGATTTTCTGAAGTTGAATATGACATTCCAAGGTGTATATTTTCTGGTATTTTTCATAGTTGACGTTTTCTGAGCTTCTCAGATCTGTAGTTTTGTGTCTGTTAATTAGAGAATTCTCGGCCACTATTGCTTCAAATATTTCTAATGTTCTCTCTCCTTTCCTTCTAATACCCTATTATGTATATCTTAGACCTTTTTGTAATTATTTCACAGTTCTTGGATATTCTATCCCATTGTTTTTATTCTTTTATCTCTTTGCATTTAACTTTTGGAAGTTTCCATTGACATATCTTCAAATTTGCTGATTCTGTCTAGTCTGTTGAGTTCATCAATACATTCTTCATTTCTATTATAGTATTTTTGTTTTCTAACATTTTCTCTTGATTCTTTTTTAGAGTTCTCATGTCTCTGCTTACATTACCCATCTGTTCTTGCATGTTATCCATTTCTTCCATTAAATACATCAGCATATTTATCAGTTATTTTAAACTCAAAATCTGATAATTCCAAAATCTCTGCCAGTTCTGAGTCTAGTTCTAATGCTTACTTTGTTTCTTCAGACCATTTTGCCTTTTAGTGTGCATTGTAATTTTCTTTAACAGGTATATATGTGTGTGTGTGTGTGTGTGTGTTTGAGATATATATATGTTTGAGATATATATATATACATATATATATTAATATTAGTTGAAAGGCACTGAAGTAGATTGGTCTTTAGTGTAAGCTTTTATGTTTTTCTGGCTAAAATTAGACTGTGTTTACTATTTGCTATAGCTGTGATGTTAGAGGCTAAAATTTCCTCTACTGTTTTTGTCTCCCATATTGTCTTTAGTTATCCATAGATCCTATAATAAGGTCTGAGGCTTTCAATTCTTTCAGCTATAATCCCCTGCTATTATTCAGGAGTTCTACTGATGTGGTCTTAATGTATGGGAGGAGAGTAAGCAAGACTTGTGTGGTCCTATAATTAGGTTTTATTCTTTTCATGGGCCTAAATTATGCATTTTCCTTCCTCTTTGTCAAAATCTAAAGAGAGATGGACTTGGGAGTTTCCTTTGCCAGGTTTGTCAGGCTTTGGTAAAATTCTCTTATGTTAGGCTATGGTAGAATAATTTCCTTGAAGGAAGGCCTCGTTTAAGGAGAAGAAACCTCTGGATATATTTGAGAATGGTTGCTTTTATTTTCCCCTATGAGAGGCACTACAGTTTTTTCTCTGATATTCATAGTGGAAAACTGGTAGGGATATTTCAAGAAAAATTATGGAAAGTGTAGGGCTTAAGAGTAGGCTCCTTCAGAGTTTTAAGCTCTAAGCTTAGTCTGCACAAAGACTCCAGTAATTCATCAATTATAGTTTAAATATACTGACCTAAGCTATGGGCTTCTGTTCCTGGTAAGTTGTAATTCTCTATAATTGCCTATTTGATTATTTAGTTTTCAGGATCACAGTTTGTCTTATGTTCTCAATTCTTTGATGAATCAAGAATTGTTGCATTTCAGTTTGTTCAGCTTTATTCTTATTGTGAGGATGCATGTGATGACTGTCAAGCTCTTTACATGTCAGAAATAAGAAGTTTATTTTTGTTTATTGTGTTTTGCATTGCTTTCAAGCTGTATAAACAGATCATTTGAAGTTTAGTCAGACTTTACAGATGAAACTCTGCTTACTTTACAAGTGTTAATGTAATTCTTAGGGTATCTTTCATTAGCTTTCCATGTTGTTAAAAAGTAGTACAAAGTGTTCTATTATTTCTGATAATAGTAGTAATAGATAGCTCTGTGGTTGTTAGGAGGGGGAAATGATTAAATGCTTTGTCATTTTTTTATGTTAGTGATAGTGCCTTTGAATTAGAATGATACTCTAGAACTATCAAATAGAAAAATATCCTTGTAGCAAAATAGCAAAAGTAAAAATAAGGAATTTGTCTTCAAATGTAAGTTAACACATGAAGTGAGGCTGAAAGATTGGCTATTTGTTCTCCTTTAAGTACATTTTAAAAGTTATTTATTTATTTATTTTTATTTTTTTTTTTAACATTTTTTATTTTTATTTTTGGGACAGAGAGAGACAGAGCATGAACGGGGGAGGGGCAGAGAGAGGGAGACACAGAATCGGAAACAGGCTCCAGGCTCCGAGCCATCAGCCCAGAGCCTGACGCGGGGCTCGAACTCACAGACCGCGAGATCGTGACCTGGCTGAAGTCGGACGCTTAACCGACTGCGCCACCCAGGCGCCCCTAAAAGTTATTTAAAAGGTAACTGGAAGAATCAAGGTAATGCTGGCCTCATAGAATGAGTTTGGAAGTTTTCCTTCCATTTATACTTTTTGGAACAGTTTGAGAATAGGTATCAACTCTTTTTAAAACATCTGGTAGAATTCTGCTGGGAAGCCATCTAGTCATCTTGTTTGTTGGGTAATTTTTTGTTGCAGACTATGAGTCTGGAGTTCTCTCTTGTCCAGCAAGAGAGTGAACACAGAATTGAATATAAGAGAGGCTAATGTCTAGAAGGAGACAAGAGCCCTCAACAGTGGTTTTGTCTCCATATTTATTGAGCTCTCAAGATCTTACACATGTGGTGAATGTGAAGAAAACAATCAGTAATCATTATCTTGTATGTGTGAGAAGCAAAGGGTCTGGGGAGCAAGTGGTGTTTGTGATCAAGGTATATTAGTGCCAGATGGAAAGTAATTTCCTGCAGGTGATATAACAAGTTACTCATGATCCCATTACAATATCTCGCTAGCTAACATCGGGCACTTTCACCTCATGGTGGTGGCTTTCCACCCTAAGCTTTTTTCTAACCCATTTATGTAAGTAGAACCTACTTCCCCGCAATTTTTGGTTACTGATTCAATTTCTTTGCTGGCTATGGAACTATTCAAATTTTCTGTTTCTTCCTCTGCCCATTTTGGTAGTTTGTGTGTTTCTAGGAATTTATCTATTTCTTCCAGATTGCCCAGTTTGTTGGTATATAACTTTTCATAATATACTCTTGTGATTTTTTAAAAAATCTTAAAAAATGTTTTTTTAATGTTTATTATTTTTGAGACAGAGAGACAGAAAGAGAGCAAGCAGGGAAGGGGCAGAGAGAGGGAGACACAGAATTGGAAGCAGGCTCCAGGCTCTGAGCGCTCAGCACAGAGCCTGACACAGGGCTCAAACTCAAAGACCGCGAGATCATGACCTGAGCTGAAGTCGACCTCCAGCCGACTGAGCCGCCCAGGTGCCCCAAAAATCTTTTTTTAATGTTTATTTATTTTTGATAGAGACAGAGTGCAAGCAGGGGAGGGGCAGAAAGAGAGATGGGTCCCAGAATCCAAAGCAGGCTCCAGGCTCTGAGGTATCAGTACAGAGCCAGACTCAGGACTTGAACTCCTGAGCCATGAGATCATGACCTGAACTGAAGTTGGACGCTTAACCAACTGAGCCACGCAGGCACCCCTCATAATATTCTCTTATACTTGTTAGTATTTCTGTAGTGTTGGTTGAGCTCTCTCATCTTCCATTTGTGATTTTATTTATTTGGATCCTTTCTCTTCTTTTTGATAAGTCTGGATAGAGGTTTATCAATTTTATTCCAAAGAATTAGCTCTTAGTTTCATTAAACTGTTCTACTGTTTTGGCTTTTTTTGTTTGTTTCTATATTGTTTATTTCTCCTCAAATCTTTATTATTTCCCTTCTTCTCTTTGACTTAGACTTTATTTGCTACTCCTTCTCTAGTTCCTTTTGGTGTAAGTTTACGTTGTGTATTTGAAAGCTTTCTTGTTTCTTGAAGTAGGTCTGTATGGCAATCACTCTCCTCTTGGGACTGCCTTTGCCGCATCCCAAAGGTTTTGGACTGTTGTGTTTTAATTTTCATTTGCTTTCTTGTATGTTTTTTAAATTTCTCCTTTAATTTCCTGGTGTATCTATTCATTCTTTAGTAGCATGTTCTTAAAACTCTATGTTTTTGTGGTCTTCCCAAATGTTTTCTTGTGGTTGACATCAAGTCTCATAGCATTGTAGTCTCAAAATATGCATGGTGTGGTCTCAATCTTTTGTACTTGTTGAGGGATGATTTGTGATCCAATATGTGATCTATTCTGGAGAATGTTCCATGTGCACTTGAGAAGAATGTGTATTCTACTGCTTTAAGATACAATGTTCTGAATATATCTGTTAAGTCCATCTGCCAGTGTGTCATTCAAAGCCATTGTTTCCTTATTTATTTTCTGCTTAGATGATCTGTCCATTGCTATAAGTGGGGTATTAAAATCCTTTGTATTTGTTATTAATTGATTTATACATTTGAGTGTTTCAAGCTGGCGGCATAAATATTGGCAATTGTTAGATCTTGATGGATAGACCCTTCAATTATGGTATAGTGCCCTTCTTCATCTTCTTGTTACAGTCTATGGGTTAAAATCTAATTCGTCTGACATAACTATGGCTACTCAGGCTTTCTTTTGACAAGACGAAGACCCCACTAAAAAGGAGAATTATAGGCCAACATTCTTGATGAACCTGAATGCAAAAATTATCAACAAGATACTAGTAAATCAAGTCTAACAGTCCATTAAAACAATTATTTACCATGATCAAGTGCGATTTATACCTGGGCTGCAAATCAATCAACGCAATACACTAAATTAATAAAAGGATGAATAAGAACCATGTGATACTCTCAATAGATGCAGAAAAAGCTTTTGATGAAATACAGCATACATTCCTAATAAAAACCCTTTAAAAAGTATGTACAGATGGGACATACCTCCACATCATAAAGACCATATACAAAACAAAACAAAAACAAAAACAAAAAAAAAACATAGCTAATATGACTCTCACTGGGGAAAAATACTGAGAGCCTTTCCTCTACAGTCAGGAACAAGACAGGGATGTCCACTCTCACCATTGTTATTTAACATAGTACTGGAAGTCTTAACCTCCGTAATCAGACAATAAAAAGAAGTTAAAATCATCCAAATCACCAAGGAATAAGTAGAACTTCCAATATTTGCATGTTACATAATACTCTATGTAGAAAACCCAAAAGACTCCACAAAAAAAAATTATGAGAAATAATATATGAATTCAGGAAAGTCACAGGGTATAAAATCAATATACAGAAATCAGTTGCATTTTTATACACCAATAATCAAGCAGCAGAAAAAGAAATCAAGGAATCGATCCCATTTACAATTTCACCAAAAACAGTAAGATACCTAGGAATAAACCCAACAAAAGAGGTAAAAGATCTGTACTCTGAAAACTATAGAACACTATGAAAAAATTGAAAAGGACACAAAGAGATGGAAAAATATTCCATGTTAATGGATTGGAAAAACAAACATTGTTAAAACGTCTATACTGCCCAAAGCAATCTATACATTTAATGCAATCTCCACACACACACACACACACACTCACCATCATTTTTCACAGGGCTAGAACAAACAATCCTAAAATTTGTATGGACCCACAAAAGATCCCAAATAGCCAAATAAATGCTGAAAAAGAAAAGAAAAGCTGAAGAAACCATGATTCTGTATTTCAAGGTATATTACAAAGCTGTACTCATCAATGTGGTACTGAATAAAAGCAGACACATTAGATCGGTGGAACAAACCAGAATTTGACTCATAACTATATGGTCAACTAAATCTTGGCAAAGCAGAAAAGAATATACAATGAGTAAAAAACAGTCTTTTCAACAAATGGTTTTGGGAAAACTGGATAGCAACATGCAGAAGAATGACACTGGACCACTTTCTTACACCATACACAAAAATAAATTCAAAATGTATGAAAGATCTAAATATGAGACCTGAAACAATAAAAATTCTAGAAGAGAACACAGGCAGCATCCTCTTTGACCTTGGCCACAACAACTTCTCACTAGACATGTATCCAGAGGCAAGAGAAACAAAAGAAAAAATGAACTATTGGGACTTCATCAGCATAAAAAGCTTCTGCACAACTGTTAACTTCTGTAGTTAACAAAACTACAAAATGGGAGAAGATATTTTCAAATAACATATCTGATAGAGGGTTAGTTTCCAAAATCTATAAAGAATTTATAAAACTCAACAGCACAAAACCAAATAATCTAGTTTAAAAATGGGCAGAATACATGAATAGACACTTTACCAAAGAAGACATCCAGATGGCTAACAGACATATGAAAAGATGTTCAACATCATTCATCAGGAAAGTACAAATCCAACCCATGATGAGATACCACCTCACAACTGTCAGAATGGTTAAAATTAACAATGCAGGAAACAACAGATGTTGGTGATGATGCCGAGAAAGGGGAACCCTCTTGCACTTTTGATGGGAATACAAACTGGTGCAGCCTCTTGAAGAACACTATGGAGGTTCCTCAAAAAAATTAAAAATAAAAGTACCCTATGATCCAGGACTGCCATACTAGGTATTTACCCAATGGATAAAAAAATACAGATCCAAAGGGGCACATGAACCTCAATTTTTATAGCAACATTATGAACAGCTAAACTATGCAAAGAGCCCATGTTCTTGACTAATGAATGGATAAAGAAGATGCGGTATATATAAAATAGAATACTACTTGGGAATCAAAAAGAATGAAATTCTACTGTTTGCAATGACATGAATGGAGCTAGAAGGTATTATGCTAAGTGAAATAAGTCAATCAGAGAAAGAAAATACCATATGATTTCACTCATTAGTGGAATTTAAGAATCAAAACAGATGAACATATGGGAAGGAAAAAAAGAGGGTGGGGGACAAACCATAATAGACTCAACTATAGAGAACAAACTGAGGGTTGATGGAGGGAGGTGGATGGGGGAGGAGCTAAATGGGTGATGGATATTAAGGATGGCATTTGTTATGATGAGCGCTGGGTTTATATGTAAGTGATGAACCAGTAAATTCTACTTCTTAAACCAATATTACATTGTATGTTAACTAACTAGACTTTAAATAAAATTTGGAATAAAACAAAACAAAACAAAAATGGAATTACAAGAGACTAGAGTACAAAGAAATTTCCCCTACTTGTCTCAGAATCACATCTTGTATATTCTTTCCATATGATCAATTTGTAATTGGAAAGCTTCTTTTTCATGTTTTTTAAAATTTAAACATTTAATAATGTTTGGATGTATACACATGAAATTGAGAGAACTGGATCTAAGCCATGTTGCAGTTTATATCATCAATAAAAGTTTTAAGCATGAAGGAAAATAAACTTAAAAATGATGAAATCCTGACTTGTAAATAGAGATATTTCTACTATACGTTAGATAATCAACTTTTACTGACATTTTTAATTAAAATACATGCTTTAAAACAATAGAAAATTACAGGAAAGAATATCCAATAGAAAAGGACAGTCTCTTCAACAAATGGTGTTGGAAAAACTGGTCTCTACTTGCAAAAGAATGAAACTGGACCACTTTCTACACCATATACAAAATAAAGGGTTAATGTACAAAATATATAAAGAACTTATACAAGTCAACAATCAGAAACTAAATAATTGAATTAAAAATGGGTCGAAGAGGGGCACCTGGGTGGTTCAGTCAGTTAAGCGTCCGACTTCAGGTCAGGTCATGATCTTGCAATTTGTGGGTTCCACCCTCATGTCGGGCTCTGTGCTGACATCTCAGAGCCTGGAGCCTGCTCCAGATTCTGTGTCTCCCTCTCTCTGCCCCTCCCCTGCTCATACTGTGTCTATCTTCCTCTTTCTCAAAAATAAATAAAACATTTTAAAAAATGGATGGAAGAAATGAACAGACATTTCTCCAAAAAAGACATTCAGATAACCAACACACACATGAAAAGATGCTGAACATCACTCATTATCAGGGCAATGCAAATGAAAACTGGAATGACATTATCACCTCATATCTGTTAGAATGGCTAAAATAAAAAACACAAGAAACAGCCAAGTGTTGGTGAGAATGTGGAGAAAAAGGAAGCCTTGTGCACAGTTGGTGGGAATGCAAACTGGTGCAGCCACTGTGGAAAACAATATAGAGGTTCCTTAAAAAATTAGATATAGAATTACCCTATGATCTAGTAATTGCCCTACTTGATATTTACCCCTAAAATACAAAAACACTAATTCAAAGGGATACATACACTCCTATTTTTATAGCAGCATTATTTATAATACCCAAATTATGGAAGCAGACCTAGTGTCCATTGATAGGTGAATGGATAAAGAAGGAGTGATGTACATATACAGTGGAATATTATTCAGTCATAAAAAGAATGTAATCTTGCCATTTGGAATGACATGGATGGAGCTAGAGAGAATAATGTGATGCTAAGCAAATTAATTCAGTCAGAGAAAGACAAATACCATATGATTTCACTTACATGTGGAATTTAAGAAACAAAACAAGCACACAAAGGAAATAGAAGAGAGAGAGAGATACAAAGAAACAGACTCATAACTATAGAGAACAAAATGATGGTTACCAGATGAAAGGTGAGTGGGGGTTGGGTGCAATAGGTGATGGGAATTAATCCAGAGTGCACGTGTCATGATGTAGGGGATGGATGTTATTGTTGAATCACCTGAAACTAAAATAGCACTGTATGATAGCTATACTGGAATTTTTTTTTTTAAGTAGGCTCCACACCTAGCAAGGAGCCCAACAAGGGACTTGAATTCACAAACCTGAGATTAAGACCTGAGCTGAGATCAAGAGTCAGATTTTCAACCAACTGAGCAACCCAGGTGCCCCAGGAATTAAAAAAATAAATAAAATCAAACTATAGTAAATTAAGGTGAATTATAAAACTTGTATTTGTCTAGTCAATAGTGTGTGATTAATTATCCATCTGAAGCATTTGTTTTTGTTCTGGGGAGTGTTGCTTATCCTCTCTGCTTCCATAAACCAGAACTTCCTCTGTCAGGAGGTAAAATGAGCAATTATTTATTTATTTATTCATAACATTTTTAGATCTAATTTTTTTGAAAACCTTGCTGGTCTGAATTGTATGGTTTCTTTTATTTTAATTTTTAATTTTAATGCCAGTATAGTTAACATGCAGTGTTATATTAGTTTCAGGTGTATAATATAATGATTCAATAATTCTATACATTACTTAGTGCTCATTATGATAAATGTACTCTTTAATCCCCATTCCCTATTTCATACCCCAATCTCCCCTCCTCTCCCCACTTTTCCTCTGGTAGGCATCAATTAGTTTTCTATAGTTAAGAGTCTGTTTCTTTGTTGGTCTTTCTCTCTCTTTCCTTTGTGTGTTTGTTTTGTTTCTTAAATTCCACATATAAGTGAAATCATATGGTAATTGTCTTTCTCTGACAAATTTCACTTAGCCTTATATTCTGTAGCTCCTTCTGTTATTATAACTGGCAAGATTTTATTCTTTTTTATAGACGAATAATATTCCATTGTGTGTATATACCATATTTTCTTTATCCATTTACCTATCGATGGACACTTGGGATGCTTCCATAACTTGGCTATTGCAAATAATGCTGCTATAAATATATGGATGCATGTATTCCTTTGAATTAGTGTTCTTGTATTCTTTGGGTAAATATCCAGTAGTGTGACTTACGGATAGTAAGGTAGTTCTATTATTAACTTTTTGAGGAAACTCCACACTGTTTTACACAGTTGCTTTACTAGTTTGCATTCTCACCAACAGTGCCAAGGTTTCCTTTTTTCTCCAAATACCACTGCTTATTGTTTCTTATGTTTTTTTTTTTTATTTTAGTCATTCTGACAGATGTGAGGTGATCTGTCATTCTAGTTTTGATTTGCATTTCCTTGATAGTAAGTGATGTTGGCCATCTTTTCATGTGAATGTTGGCATCTGGATATCTTTTTGGGGAAATGTTTGTTCATTTCTTCTGCCCAATTTGAATTGGATTATTTGGTTTTTGGGTGTTGAATTTTATAAGTCCTTTATATATTTTATACACTAACACTTTTCAGATATGTCATTGCAAATATCTTCTCCCATTCCATCAGTTGTCTTTTAGTTTTATGATTGCTTCCTTCATTGTGCAAAAACGTTTTATTTTGATATAGTCCCAATAGTTCGTTTTTGCTTTTATTTCCCGTACCGCAGGAGACATATCTAGAAAAATGTTGCTCTGATTGATGTCAGAGACATTACTGCCTGAGCTTTCTTCTAGAATTTTTATGGTTTAGGTCTTTAATCCATTTTGAGTTTATTTTTGTATATGATATAAGAGAGTGGTCCCGTTTCATTCCTCTGTACATACCTGTGCAGTTTTCCAACACCATTTTTGAAATGTCTCTTTCTTCTCATGTATTTTTCTTCTCATTTGTTGAAGATTAATTGACCATATAATTGTAGGGTTATTTCTGGGTTTTCTATTCAGTTCCATTGATCTATGTGTCTAATTTTGTGCCAGTACCATACTCTTTTGATTACTATAGCTTTGTAATATAACTTGAAGTCTGGAATTGTGATATCTCTATTTTTGTATTTCTTTTTCAAGATTGATTTGGCTATTCAGGGTCTTTTGTGGTTCCATACAAATGTTTGATTGTTCATTCTAGTTCTGTGAAATATGCTGTTGGTGTTTTGATAGGGATTGCCTTAAATGTGTAGATTGCTTTGGATAGTATAGACATTTTAACAATATCTGTTCTTTGTATCCATGGAATGTATTTCCATTTCTTTGTGTTATCTTGAATTTCTTTCATCAATGTTTTAAAAATTTCAGAGTACAAGTCTTTCTGGTTAAGTTGATTACAAGATAATTTATTGTTTTTAGTGCAACTGGAAGTGGGACTGTTTTCTTAATTTCTTTCTGCTGTTTCATTATTAATGTATAGAAATGCAACATTTTTCTTTACATTAATTTTGTATCCTGTGATTATACTGAATTCATTCATCAGTTCTAGTTAATTTTTGGTGAAGTCTTTAGGTTTTCTGTATGTGGTATGATGTCATTGGCAAATAGTGAAAGTTTTACTACTTCCTTACCAATTTGAATGCTTTTTGTTTCTTTTTGTTGTCTGATTGCTCTGGCTAGGACTTCTAGTAGCATGCTGAATAAAAATGGTAAAGGTGGACATCCTTGTTTTGTTCCTGAACTTGGGAAAGCTCTCAGTTTTTTCTCATTGAATATGATGTTTTCTGTGGGTTTGACATGTAAGACCTTTATTATGTTGCGTTAAGACCTTTATTATGTTGTGTTATGTTCCCTCTAGACATGCTTTGTTGAGAGCTTTTATCATGAATGGATGTACTTTGTCAAATGCTTTTCCTGCATCTATTGAAGTGATTGTATGGTTTTTATCCTTTCTATTTTTAGTGTGACATATTGCATTTATAGTTTTGCAAAGATGAATCCCCTTGCATCTTGGGGAAAAAATCCCACTTGATTGTGGTGAATGATTTTTTTTAATGTATTGTTGAATTCTGTTTTTAATTTTTTTGAGGACTTTGTGCTCTTATTTTCATCATAGATATTGGCTTGTAGTTCTTTTGTTGTTGTTGTAGCTTTACCAGGTTTTGCTACCAGGTTGATACTGTTCTAATAGAATGGATTTGGAAGTTTTCCTTTGTCTTTTATTTTTTTGGAATAATTTGAGAAGAATTAATTCTTCAAATGTTTGGTAAAATTCACCTGTGTAGATGTCTGTTCCTGGACTTTTGTTTGTTGGGAGTTTTTTGATTAGTGATGCAATTTTATTGCTAGTAATTAGTCTGTTCAAATTTTCTCTTTCTTCCTGCCCAGTTTTTGTTTATGTATTTCTAGGAATATATCTATTTCTTCTAGATTGTTTAATTTATTGGAATATAATTTTTCATAATATTTTCTGTCAATTGTTTGGATTTTTGGTTGTTATTTCTCTTCTTTCATTTGTGGGTTCTCTCTCTCTCTCTTTCTCTCTCTCTGATGAGCCTGGTTAGGGATTTACTAATTTTGTTCATCTTTTCAAAGAACCAGCTCCTGTTTTTGTTGATCTGTTCTGTTGTTTGCTAGAGTGTTTTGTTTATTTGTTTGTTTCTGTATCACTTGGTTCTTCTCTAATCTTTATTTTTTCCTTCCTTCTGCTGGGTTTGGGTTTTGTTTATAGCTCTTTTTTCTAGCTCCTTTAGGTGTAAGGGTAGATGGTTTATTTGAGACTTTTCTTGCTTCTTGAGGTAGTTGCCATAAACTTCCCTCTTAGGACCGCTTTTGCTGCATCCTAAAGTTTTTGGATCATTGTGTTTTCATATTCATTTGTTTCCACATAGTTTTTTATTTCTTCTTTGATTTCTTAGTTGACCTTTTATTCTTGAGCAGCATATTATTTAACCTCCATATTTTTGTGTTCTTCCATATTTTTCCTTGTGGTTGATTTTTAGTTTCATAGTATTGTGGTCAGAAATTTGCATGTTATGACTTCAATCTTTTTAAATTTGAATTTGCTTTGTGGCCAAATATGTGATGTATTCTCGAAAATTTCCATGTATACTTGAAAAAAATGTGTATTTTGCTCTTTTGCAATGGAATGTTTTGAATATGTTTGTGAAGTCCAACTGGTTGAGTGTGTCATTCAAAAGAACTGTGAACTCGTTGATTATCTGTTTAGATGATCAGTTAATTGATGTAAATGGGGTGGTAAAGTCTACTACTATTATTGTATTTCTATCACTCAGTTCCTTTATGTTTGTTATTAATTGCTTTATGTAGTTGGATACTCCTATGTCGGTTGCATAAATGTTTTTGATTAATATATCTTCTTATTGGATTGTCCCCTTTATTATTACATAGTGTCCTTCTTTGTCTCTTTTATAACCTTCATTCTAAAGTCTATTTTGTCTATATAAGTATGCCACCTGGGCTTTCTTTTGGCAATCATTTGCATAATAAGTATTTCTCCATTTTGTCACTCTCAATCTGCAGGAGTCTTTTGGTCTGAAATGGGTCTTGTAGGCAGCACATATATGGTATTTTTTTTTCATTCACTCTGTCACCCTATGTGTTTTTTTGTTTGCTTGAGGTAACCTCTAGGCCCAATATTGGGTTTGAAATCACAGCCCTGAGTTCAAGGTTTGCATGCTTTACTGACTGAGCCAGTTATGCATCCTATACCCTGTGGCTTTTGATTGGAACATTTAGTACATTTTCATTCAAAGTATTGATAGATATTTATTTATTGCCTTTTTTAAAACTTGTTTTGTCATCACTTTTGTAGTTTTTCTCCAATCCTTTTTCTCTTACTGTCTTCCATCGTTTGCTGGCTTTCTTTAGTGTTATACTTCTATTCCTTTCTGTTTATACTTTGCACATCTTCTACTGTTTTTTTATTTGTGGTTACCATTAACTTTGTATGTCACATTTTCTGCGTAGCAGTCTATATTTAAACTTTGAATCCATTTTTTACTCCTGTCTCCCTGACATTTTAGGAATATGGCATCATATTTTCAACCCTTGACTGATTTTTATAAAAATGTTTATTTTTACTGCTTTTGTTTTATAATTTTCATACTCTGACTTATGATCTTTCCATTTTACTCAAAGATCCCCTTTAATATTTCTTGTAGGGCTAGTTCAGTGGTTGTGAACTCCTTTAACTTTGTTTGAGGAAATCTTTATGTTTCTTTCTAATCTGAATGATAGCCTTGCTGGATAGAATAATCTTGGATACATATTTTTCCTTTTCAGCACTTTGAATATAACATGCCACTTTTGTCCTGCAAAGTTTCTGCTGAAAAATCCACTCCTAGCCTTATGTGGTTTCCCTTGTATATAGTTGTTTTCTATTCTGTTGCTACTTTTACATTATTTTCTTTGTCACTACTGTTTTAGTGCACTTGTGATGAGCACCAGGTGTTGTATGGAAGTATTGAATCACAATATTGTACACCTGAAACTAATATTACACTGTATGTGAACTAACTGGAATTCATATAAAAACTAAAAAAAAAAAAAACACAGAAGGAGTTAAGATGGTGGAAAATATGGGATCCCTGGGTTTTTCTTGTACATCAAACACAACTGTATTGAGGTCAGATTACTTGGAACACCCAGGAAATAGATCTTCAGAGTGGCAGAAGGATCTACACAGTTGGAGGGAGACAAATTGAAAGATGATAGGTCTATAAATGTGAATTGGGGGAGGAAAATGGCAGAGGTGCAGAGGGAAGGGAACACTTTCTGTTGAGACAAAAGGGAGAGAGAGGGGGCATTAAGAAAGTGCAGCATTGAGTTAGCATAAGAGGAAAACCTCTCTGGACCACAGACTGGGGAGCGAGAAGTACTGAGTGTCCCAGTTCTTTTTTGAAAACATTTGGAGCTCCAGCTCAGGTTTTGGAAGTGCATGACTTTCTCCAGATGGGAGCTATTGTGCATGCCACTGGAGTGGAGGGAGCTGGCCCTGGAGTGCATAGCATGGTGTAGCAATCTCTGAGGCACATTGGGAGAGAACTGTCCCTTTCCCTGGAGTACATATGGAAGAGGGTTTATTGACTCCCCAAGGGCAAAAACCCCACATATGGGGGAAAAAAAAAACAAGAAAAAGAGATTCTGGACAAGAATCAGACTCTTAACTATTGAGAACAATATAATGGTTATTAGATGGCTGATGGGTGGTGGGAAATGGTGAAATAGGTGATGGGTATTAAGTAGTGCACTTGCATGATGAGCACTGTGTGATGAATGGAACTGTTGAATCATTATATTGTACACCTGAAACTAATATGACACTGTATGTTAACTATACTGGAATAAAAATAAAATAAAATAAAATAATAACATATGGTTAAATAAAAGAAATGCCATATGGTCCAATAATTTTATTACTGGATATTTACCCAAAGAAAATGGAAACACTAATTCAAAAAAGTTATATCCATTCCTCTGTCTATTGTGGCATTATTTACAATAACCAATATATAAAAGCAACCTGTGTCCATTGATAGATGAATGGATAAAGATGTGAATTGAGTTGAATATCTTGAATTGAATATTACTCAGATGCAAGATGAGTGAGATCTTGCCATTTGTGAAAACATGCATGGCCCTAGAAAATACTATGTTAAGTGAAATAAATCAGAGAAATACAAATACCAGATGATTTCACTTATTTGTGGAATCTAAAAAGCAAAGCAAAGCAAACAAACAAACAAACTGACTCTTAAATACAGAGGATAGACTTGTTGCCAGAGGAAAGGTGGATGTGGGAATGGGTTAATAGATAAAGAGGATTAAGGGATACAAACTTCCCGTTATAAAATAAATAGTAAATCACAGAGATGGAGAGTACAGCATAGGGAATATAGTCAATACCATTGATATAGCATTGTGTGATAACTACACTTAGGTTGGTGAGCATTGATTAATGTATAGAATTATGGGTCAATATGTTGTATACCTGCAACTAATAATGTCAATTAAAAAAGTAAATACAAAGTTGTACTAACTGGTAGGAACTGTCTGATCCTCAACTCACCCCTATTTCATGAGTTTCTAGCTGTGAAGATATTTTTCTAGCAGGTACTCAGTAACTCCTGAAGTGTCTGTGTAAACTCATTAGTCTATGTTTCTGTTTAAAAATGGCTAATAGAGTTTCATTAAATTTTTGTAATAAAGAAAAAATAGGTTAAATTATGTTGTAAATGGGGTTCTTAAATGATTAATTATATGTATTATAAAAATGTAAAATTAGAATTCATATGTTACATGTTTTAACTGTAAACATTTACGAAGTGTTTTTAAAAAATTCCTGTTATGTCCCCAATTTTTAGTTTATAAGTGATATCTTGTTGGTTAGCAATTTAAAAATCTATTTTAGTGGCTTGGATCCCCATCTGTAGTAACAACTTATAAGCCCCACAAAAGTCCAAGATCCTGCTTTGATTTGACTCACAAAATTTCTCAAAACACGTAGACTCAGAACACTAAATTTCTCTGACAAAGATAAAAATGCTGTCTTTAACAAACTAAAGAATTCTCTTGGTAGAAAAGTTGTAACTTCTGCAAAGTTGATCCATTCAGTTTCAATAATAGGCCACATTAGAAAGACTTTGGCTCCACCTACTCCTGATAGGTTAGCTAGATTTGATTTTCAACCCCCAGTTTTAAAGGCTGAAAAAGATCACAGTGCCTTTTTGTAAAAAGGAAGTATTCCATACTTCCAAGGTATGGAATAGGAATCTGGCAAGCAGTATTTCATCTAGTTGATGAAGTGTTCAGTGGCAAGGAAACAAGTGTTTTTTAACTGTCATCCAGGAGACATCTGTTGAGTTGTATCAATGGCTAGAGATAGAGGACAGGTGAGAAGGAAGGATATCACAAAGTTTTAAAATCTGTGGTTGTTGCTCACCCTTCTGTACTACCAGGAAAACAGACCCATTTCCTTCTGGCCCATGGTGGTAACTACAGATAAAATACTCCCTAGTGATTTAGGAGAGTTTCGTTACTCAGAGATGAAATGAGATGCACTCTTAAAATGAGTGGGAAAAGGGCAGTTAGAGGGAGATTATGGCAAAATGCCAATTAGGAAATAGAAGGTTGGTTCATCTGGCTAGCAGGTAAGGGAGCCATGCAAGTTTTGCTGGATGACAATAACTAGAAATCACTCAATCACCAATGATCAACACTATGCACTAAGCCATCATGTCCACCACCAACCTGGCTAATGACATGAGCAAAAAGAACATGTAAAGACTGATCAGGACTTTTTGAGGTGGGTCTTCAACTCCATAATGAAACAATAGGATACTGACATTCTGTGGATAACAACAGGGAAAGATGAAATTACATTATGGCCACCATAAAACCCTGATTTGAACTTATAATGGAAAACACGAGAACCTGGATAATGAGATAGTCTACCGGGATCACAGTGTTTTGTGATTTGTTCAATTGATAGGATAATTTTCTTTTTTGCTCCATAGGAGTGCCAACAATAGCAACCCATCTTTGCCCCCCCTGCCATTTTGTTCTCCCCTCTGGTTCATAGGTGGTGGCACTTTAGATAACTACCCTGTGGACATAACCACCATGCCCCTCATTTTATAAAAACTGTAGATTAAGGTCCAGATAGCTGTGGAGAATAGGTGGAGAACAGGCTCAGAGAACAGCTGTGTAGTGCCCTGGCCATCTGTCCACCCACCTGATTGTCCCTGTCAGTAAGTTACCCTGAATAAAACTGTAAATAGTATGGAGTGACTTTCTTCATTTTTTTGGTATTAAAGTGCCTTCTCAGGCTGGAGGCTGATTCTCCTTCAGCTTCTAACAATTGTCAGGATACTGAAAATGAAAGGGACCATACCAGGGGAAATTCCATTGTCCATGAATGAAATCCTAAGCTGGGCAGCCATCACCATGTCAGGGAGACTTGGCTAAGCATTCCAGACTAGTGAATGAGTACAAGAACATGCCAAAAATGCCCAAGAGATTATTAGTTATTTTATCCAAAATGGTAAGGGAAAGATAGTAAAAAATGAAATTATGACTAAGGAGATAATTGAAATAGCCCAGAGAAACATAGATTTTAGAGTGGGATGTGTATAACCTGTATGTTACTCTAATATGGACATTATGTCCCAAAGAATTCAATGGAAGGATGGCACATGGGATAGCAAAGATGCATGGACATAGACTGCCACACACTGAAGTGAAAACTATTGTATCTTGGAAGAGTTGGAACCCTGAGACATGGGATCCCTGGGGTGATGATTCCTCTGATGAGGACACTATTATAGAGGAGGAAAATTATTTTCAGGCATGCTTTTTTATTTAAGTGGAGACCTGGGCCACTCATGAGCCTGGGGATAACTGAGTAGAAATTCCCACTAGTGCAGAAAATGACTGTAAGTTGGGTTAGTGAAGCTAACAAGCAACTTTAAGCAAAACAACTGAGAAAGGATGTCTACTTGAGTGTTATGACTGTGGGATACTGCTGGGGTAAATGGCATTTTGTTAAATGGATTTGAGATGTCAAAAATGGCCTGAGTCACTGTTCAATCTGCCTTTCAACAAAGATTATGTGTCACAGGCATCAGTGCAAAACTTAGGTGCTTATCTAATTTGACTTAGATAAATGCTTGCATTAAGATAATAGGGTATAATGAAAGGGATGCTTCCTCCCGTTATAATACAGTTTTATGAAAGATGTACAAGAAATATACATGGACAGGGAAGGAAATGTGCCATTTACACTCAGCGGTGTATGCAATACCATTGGGTTGTAAGAGGACGCTGGCCTGGTTAGGTATTTAAGGCTTCCCTATGTTATATCAGGGTCAAGGACTTGCATTTGTATAGTGACTTCAGGATGAGGAGTCCATGAAGAGGCTTCTTCCGTCTTGAAAACGGGGGCCAGTGGCTGCTCACTCAGAGTCATTCTCTGGAAGTCTTGCTTCACTAGAAGATATCCTGGGGGTATCCACCATGCCATGGTATGGCTTCACTAACCGAGTGGGGATCCACAGACGTTCAGAATCTGTAAGAACATAAGCATATCCTCCACCCCAGGTGAGAAGTTTAGTGGGCCCAGTCCATGTAGGTTCCCTTCAGGAGTTTTGTATAGCACCATAGGGTGAGAGGGTTTATCTTATTTTGAACAGTGTCACTCAGCTGTAGTTAGTCCTTGGGATTAAGATTTAAAACATTTAAGAGAAATCATAGCATGATCAAGAAGGAGCTGAGGTTGTAATGCAAACAGCCAGGGGTGTCTCCACCCATGCTTTTTTAATATGTTTTTGAGCATATTATGTGCTCATTTACAATTGTTTGGCTTTGTGGATTATAAGGAATGGGTTATTCCAACCAAGGCTTATGTAAAACAACTCAAAAAGGGCGTGTTGTCATTTTACCTTTTTTGTTTTACACTTTTTGTTAAAATTATATTTATTTACTTATTACCATTAATAAAAATGTATTTTCATTTTGTATGTCTTTCTTACATATCTCTTACTTTTTTATATACGAAGTTATTTATTTCCATTAGCTTTAATTATATTTAGCAGAATTTTAGAAACCTTAGTCTCCAGTGAAAACTAAGTAGTAACTAATTGTGAATTGCTTGTTACATCAGAAATTTTTTAGGTGGTAGACTAAGAATCCATTAAGAATAAGGCATGGTTTTTAATGGATTTAAATAGTCTTAGTTTTTATTTTTGTTTTTTTTTCTTTGCTAAGAAGTCAAAAGCATAAACCTATGTTTAGTAAGCAATGCTTCAGCATTCCATTTGATTTGGAAGAGGCCTAAATGTCTGATGAACATAATTCAAGTTATCATCTAAGCTAATTGTTCAAGTTTTACGTTACCAAAGACCCTGAAAGCTATTTTAACAATTACCCGTGAAAACTATGAGGCAAATATAACCATTATTTTAATTTATCCTTTTGTTAACAAATTGGAACAGAGATAACATGAGCTTATTTACCTTTAGTAAACCTTAGTAGAATAGAGTTTTATAATTTAAAAGACAGGTCTATCTTAATAGTATTTTATCTGTGTCCCCTTAAAAGTTTACCATTGTCAATTTTTTCCCATGGAGACGGTAAGGAAATCTGAAGTCCAAGTGGGTGTTTTTTTTGCTTTTTGACAATGTGAGGAGGAGGATCTGATGCTACCTGAGGCATTGAAGAGCCAGGTATGCTGTTTGAACCGCAGGTGGTGCAGAAACTGGAGGAGGGGGTAGGGAAGGCAGAAAAGGTGAGGTGCCCCCAAGAGGCCTGAAGGCAGATAAAGGTGCAGAGGACAGAGAAAAGAGTTCAAGTGGTCCTAAAGCTTGTCAGCTCAGATAGATGAGCGGATACCAATTTTTGTTTTGTACTGTATTATTTTGTTTTCCACTAGTGGGATTAGGCAGTCCATGTCAGGCCAGAGAAGACAGGGAAGTTTCCTGAAACAAAAGTCTTGGCAGTTACTTGGGAATATACCTTAAAATCTCTATCCTGAGGTAGACTAGCCAGAGACAATCGGCTCTAATCATCAGAGTTATAATTCCAGGAAATGAATGAGGGAGAAGCCCCAATATATAGTTAGAGTAACCGGAGTGTATAGGGAGAAACAGTGAGAAAGTTAGAATCCCCTATATTAGGGATGGCTTGTGTAAAAAATGTCACAATATGATATGCCCCGATTCGAGAGGCCCCCCCCCCAAAACAATCCACCAGAGTCCAGAGTCAAAGCCAAGCGGCAAGGGTCATTTATTGCAGGTTCGAACCCGGTCCTCCATGCACTTGTTGCCGGTGACGCTAAGATGCCCTGAGCGAGGATCTTACAGCTTCTTTTGTAGACAGGCACAAACAAGTTAGGGATTTTTTTGCAGTTACAAAGCTGTTACTGGTGGACATTTAAATTTGAACACTCAGCAGAACTTGATTGGTTCCCGCCTTTAGGTCAGACCACAACCGGGCACTCCCTGGCTGGTTCCGGGAATGGGGGCGGGGGGGAGGTCTTTTCTTTGCAGTTGTGAGTACACCTGGTAATTTTTCTCTTAGTCTCTCATTCCCCCCTCTCTTTGGTGCCTTAAGAGCCAATCTTGGATCTTATGTGTCTGACTCAAATGTTTCGGTAATGACGGGTTGGTATTGGGTCCTAAGGACCATCAGTTGGGTCGTATTAACTTGGTCTTTGATAAAGGCAACTAGTTTATTAATAATATAAGGCCCGAAGGTGAGGAGGAGAAGGAGGAGTATAAGGGGCCCAGCTAGAGCAGAAAGCAGGGTGGCTAGCCATGGGGACTGATTGAAACAAGACGCAAACCAGCCTTGTTCTCATTCACGCTTCTGTTTGGCCATGCCTTCTCTAACTTTAGCCATGGACTCTCGGACTACTCTGGTGTGGTCAGCATAAAAACAACATTCTTCTCTTAAGGCTGCACATAAACCTCCCTGTTGGAGGAAGACTAGATCTAGCCCCCTTCGGTTCTGTAGGACCACTTCAGAAAGGGAGGTCAGAGATTTTTTGAGGTGCGAGATTGAGTCCTCAAGTCTGGCTATATCCTCATCAATGGCTTCCCTTAGGCTATTGAACCCCCAGTGCTGGATGGCTAGTGATGAGATCCCTGTTCCTGCCCCTATGGCACCGAGGCCAAATAAGGTGGCCAAGGTTATGGCCATAAAGGGTTCCCGTTTTGTTCTTATTGACTCTCTTGCTTCCGTCCCTTCTGTCCACAGATCATATACAACATTTTCTCGGTGGTAAATAACTTTTGGAAATACTAATACCATGATACAATATTCGGTTGATGAATTAAAAACATTTCTGCTAACATGGGGTGAGCCCTGTCTTAGAACAAATCCAGCAATTGTCAGGAGCTGGAATTATCCATTTAGATTCATCTATAGAGTAATTAATCGGGGCACAGAGCTGGATATGGCTAGAGGGGACCTTTCCTATACAACTCCCATTGCCAGTGACCGCTTGCAGTGTGAGGCCGGGGCCCTTTCGATTCCACTTGCAAGCTGCTGGCGACTCTTCTCCTGACTGTGAAAAAGGGGCAGCTAGACCTATGGCTTCGTAGAAGGGGGGTTTTATATCATAACATAGCCAGCAGGCCCTTGTTGCCTCAGGGTCTGATCGGTTTAAGGCCTCATACGCTACTGTTAGCAATTTCCATAGAGAGTCTATGCCTTCTGGGTTCTGATTTTCTTGGACAGCTTGTGCTTTTACTCCTGGGATAAGGACGGGGGTCCTGCTGGAGGGAGTAGTGGGGATCTGCCTGGGGGTAGGCTCGTCTCTTTTTTTTTTCTTTTTTCTAATACCTGATTTGGCCCCACCAGTTGTACAAGAGGGGAGACTTTTAATTTTATTTGAATGGCAGTCCCAAAGAGGGGATATAGATATAAGTAGAGTCCCCAAGTGAGTCCTGAGACCCACCGCCTGTCCTTTTTCCCCTCCTCTGTAAATCTTACACGAATAAGGTTACAGTTTTCATCATACCTGGTGCGGGTACATGGTTGGACATAGGACATTTCAATAAATTGAGGTTTTACTTCCCACTTCCCTTCCCCATCATTGGAGGTGACGCAACTCCAGGCTGCGCAATAAAGGGTTTCAAACCCTCCACATGTGCACCTCATCGCTCCCGTCCTAAATCCCGGACATGCATAAAATCCATTTCTACTTATTGATACCCTCCTTTGCAGTTGCCTCCATTTACCTCCTTCTATTTCTTCTAATGGACTAATTTTTTCTAAATTAAAATATAAATCTGGCCACCAAGTATTTAATGGGGCAGTTCCTAGGGTTTTGTTGTAGACTTCATGAGTCTCTAAATTAGTAATTTCCCATGTCAAATTATAGGGGTTGTGGGGGTTTGGATTTACAGACAGAATTTGCAGAACAATCAAGAGGAGGGCAAGTACCATAGTTACGGCTCAGTCCGTTGGCGGTGTAGGGTCAATTTTAAAGGATTGTCCTTAGTCCGATCAACAGTCCAGGCTGTCTTTGAAGGTCTGATGAGGTCTGAGAACAGGTCCCTGGTTTGGTGTGGGCGAAATGGATCTAGGTGGCGAGTCCATCTACTTTGATGGCAGTAAGCATTGTCAGGATGACCTGGAAGGGTCCTTTCCACCTGGGCTCCAGAGTTCCCTGCCGATGACGTTTGATGAGGACCCAATCCCCTGGCCGGAATTGATGTGGAATAGGTTGGGGTCCAGTCTCATAGAGTTCTTTTATTTTGGACCATACATCTTCATGGACCCTCTGCAAGGCTTGTAGGGAGAACAAGAATTCAAGACTATTATCGTTCTCAGCTTTGACAAGGTTATCTTTTAGGTTAGGGATGATGGGGGGTGGTCTACCATGTATTATTTCATAGGGTGTGAGTCCCAGTTTGTATGGGGAATTACGCACCCTGAACAGAGCATAGGGGAGAAGGACCACCCAACTAGCACCAGTCTCCATGGTCAATTTGGTTAGGGTCTCCTTTAATGTTCTGTTCATTCTCTCTACCTGTCCTGAGCTTTGGGGTCGGTATGCACAATGTAATTTCCAATCAGCCCCAAGTATGGAAGCCAGTCCCTGACTTACCTTAGAGACGAATGCAGGTTCATTGTCTAACCCTATCATTACTGGAAAACCATACCTGGGCAGGATTTCTTCCAGGATCTTTTTGGTTACAATCTGTGCCGTTTCCTTCTTGGTTGGAAAGGCTTCAGTCCATCCTGAAAAGTTATCTACAAAAACTAGCAAATACTTATATCCATATTTTCCTGGTTTTACCTCAATGAAATCTACTTCCCAATAGGTCCCCGGTCTGCTCCCTCTTTGTCTTACCCCTGTTGTCTGAGGATTGTTACTCGCATTGTTGAGTTGGCACACTGTACATTTAGTGACTACTTGATCGACCTTATCAGAGACATTTCTGATTTTTAGTCCAGTCTGTCTCAGTAAGTCCAACATTCGCCGGGAACCTAAGTGGGTGCTGCAATGGATCCACTCTAGAACTTTCCATCCTAGTTTATCTGGGAGTATAATGTTGCTTTTTGAGTCTCTCCACCAGCCATCTTTGATTCAGGTCATAGGAAGTTTACTCATCCATTGAATGTAGCTTTCTGAATACTCAGGGCTGGGGGGCAATTCCCAGGGTCCAGAGTCTGGCAGCTGTAGGGTCAGCAATTGCACTGGGGGCTGAGCTATGTTTTTTTGCAGTCTGATCGGCCAAATTGTTGCCCCGGGAAACTGGGTCGGTTGTCTTCTGGTGTCCTGGGAAATACACAATTGCTAGCTTTTTGGGTTCCCATAAGGCTACTAGCAGGGCTAGAATCTCTTATTTTTGATGTCTTTCCCTTCAGCTGTGAGGAGCCCCCATTCTCTGTATATCGCCCCATGTACATAAGCGGTGGTGAAGGCATATCAGCTATCAGTGTACACGGTTAGCTTGAGGTCTCTTCCTAACTTTAGGGCCTGGGTTAAGGCTATTAACTCAGCCTTCTGGGCCAAGGTTCCGGGGGGTAGACCTTCTGCCCACACCACCTCGGTCTCTGGAGTGATGGCTGCCCCCACATACCTTTGTCCTTGGTGAACGAAGCTGCTTCCGTCGGTAAACCAGATGGCGTCTGCGTCCGATAATGGCTGATCCTGCAAGTCCTCCCGGACCCCATAAACTTGAGCCAGTATGTCGGCACAGTCATGAAGTGGGGTTCCCATGTCTGGGTCTGGCAGCAGTGATGCTGGGTTCAGGGCCATTGGGGGGGTGAAGATGACCCTGAGGGGGTTCAACAGCAGTCCCTGGTAATGAGTGAGTCGGGCATTGCTCAGCCATCGGTCAGGAGGCTGCTTGAGGATGCCCTCGATGGCATGCAGGGTGGTGACTTGTAGCTCTTGGCCCATGGTCAGCTTATCAACGTCCTTTACCATTAGGGCAGTGGCTGCAATCATCCGGAGACAGGGTGACCATCCGGGGGCCACTGGATCTAGCTTTTTAGACAGATAGGTTACTGGCCTGCGCCAAGGGCCTAAATGCTGGGTTAGCACCGCCTTAGCTATGCCTCGGTTTTCATCTACATATAGGTGGAAGGGTTTGGAGACATCGGGAAGTCCCAAGGCAGGTGCTGATAGCAGAGCAGTTTTAATTTGTTGGAAGGCCTGTTCGGCTTCTTCCGTCCAACTAAAGGGCTGTTGATCTTTTGTTGCCTGGTATAAAGGTTTTGCTAATTCAGCAAACCCTGGTATCCATAGTCTGTAGAACCCAGCCGACCCTAGGAATTCCCTCACCTGTCTGCGTCTGGGAATATGCGTCTGGTGTCTGCGGTCTGGGAATATGAAGGACAGTCCCCTTCTGGGCATCCGTTAGCCAACGTTGCCCCCCTGTCAGTAAGTAGCCCAGGTAAGTTACCTCTGATTGGCAGATCTGAGCCTTCTTTGCTGAGGCATGGTAGCCTGCGGTTCCCAGAGTTCGCAGACCTTCGGTTCCCTGGGTGCAGGCTTCGGGTGTCTCGGCAGCTATTAAGAGATCATCATACTATAGGAGAGTTATATTAGGGTGTTGTCTGTACTCACTTAAATCTTCGTGTAGAGCCTCGTCGAACAGGGTCGGAGAGTTCTTGAATCCTTGTGGCAGTCTGGTCCAAGTGAGCTGGCCATTTATGCCCTTGTCTGGATCTGTCCACTCGAATGCAAATAGCTCTTGACTTTTAGGCGCTAGTGGTAGGCTGAAAAAAGCATCTTTTAGATCCAGAACAGTATACCATTGTTTTTCTGGGCTGAGGGCGCTCAGGAGAGTATAGGGGTTAGGAACGGTTGGATGTATGTCCACCACCCGCTTATTGACTTCTCTCAGGTCCTGCACTGGTCTGTTTTCCCCACTGTTGGGTTTTCACACAGGCAGCAGGGGGGTATTCCATGCTGAGTGGTAGGTGCGTAGGACCCCAAAGTCAAGGAGGCGGCGGATATGCGGTGTGATGCCATTTTTGGCTTCCGCGGGCATAGGGTATTGGCGTACGCGGACGGGGTCCGTCCCGGGCTTGACCTCTATACATAGGGCTGGGAGATGTTTTGCTAGCCCCATACGACCCGTTTCTGCCCACGCGTCTGGGAAGCATTGAAGCCAGGGCTTGATGCCCTGATCCAGAGGAGTGGGTTCCTGATGGAGTCTATATTCATCTTCTAGTTGAACAGTGAGTACAGATATGGGTTGGTTGTGGAAGTCAGTCACTGTGGGTCCTCCTGGTTAGAAATGAATTTGGGCCCCCATTTTGGTAAGCAAATCCCTCCCCACCAGGGGGCAGGGGCTGTCGGGAATGACCAGGAAAGAGTGGGTTACCTTCCCAGTTCCTAAATCCACAGTCCTCTGAGTTGTCCAGGGGTACTTCTTTATTCCGGTGGCCCCTTGTACCCAGGATGATTTTTCAGATACTTTTCATGGGGCTTGACCAGAACTGAGTGCTGTGTCCCGGTATCAACTAGGAACTGGACCGGGGTCCCCTCCACTTGCAATGTTACCCTAGGTTCGGGGAGGGGATCCGAACCCCATCCTCCCTATTCTGTATCTTGGGTAAACAGTATGGGGGCTATTTTAGGCTGCCATTGTCCTTGGCTGGGGCGGGGTTGTTTCTTCTTGGGGCATTCTCGTATCCAATGGCCTTTTTCTTTACAATAAACGCATTGATCTTTAAGTGCCGCCTGGGAGGGCGTGTTGTTTGAGTGCCTTCTGGGGGTGGCTGGTCTTTCTGGACTATAGCGGCCAGGACTTTAGTCATTTTCTCTGTGGCCTTGATCTGTCTCTCTTCTGGGGTGTCCCTGTTGTTGTAGACCCGTTGTGCTATTCGGAGCAGATCCTGGATCTGTTTACCTTCTAAATCCTCTAGCCTTTGGAGTTTTTTTCCTAATGTCAGGAGCTGCTTGATTTACAAAGGACATAGCGACAGCAGCCTGGTTCTCAGGGACATCTGGATCCATGGGGGTAAACTGCCTAAAGGCTTCCATTAATCTCTCTAAGTAAGCAGCTGGACTCTCTGCCTTTCCCTGTACGACCGAATATACCTTAGCCAAATTGATGGGCTTGTGAGCTGCAGCCCGGAGACCCGCCATCAGAGTCTGACAATAAATGAGTAACCTTCCCCTACCTTCTGCCGTGTTGCAGTCCCGTTCGTCCTGTGGAGGTCTGGTTAGGGGGAAAGCCGCATTAATGAGGTCAGGGTTAGATGTAGGCCGACCGTCGTCTCCAGGAACCAGCTTTCTTGCTTCTAATTGGATCCTCTCTCACTCCTCTGTAGTGAACAGGATGCGGAGGAGCTGCTGACAGTCGTCCCAGGTGGTCTGGTGGGTGAACATGACACTGTCTAAAAGAGCTATTAGGTCTTTAGGGTTATCATAGAATCGAGCTTTCTGTGTTTTCCAGTTGTAAAGGTCACTGGTGGAAAAGGGCCAATACTGGAGTCGGGGGTTGCCTGTTTCATCAGGGGATCCTATTTCCCGCAGGGGTAGGGCCACAGTGGAGTCAGGGAGGCGAGGGTTTGGCTCACGCTGGGTGCGCCTGTGGGTTTGGCCAGCTGGTCCCTTGAGGTTGGTTTCGTTTTCAATGGGTCCCATGTGGCTGCCGCTTCCCGTCCTCCCGGTTCCCCTGGGGGGGCAACTAGCGGGGCGACTGGTGGGGCGGCTGCTGCGGGCAGAGCCTGGGGTACGAGGGGAGGGGGATGATAGGGTGGAGGGTCTAGGGGTAGTAGGTCCTGACTATCGGGCAATATGGGATACAAGGGCGTGGCTGGTGTCCTTGATTTTAGGGGATCTGCAGGCCGCATGGCAAGGACCTTACACGTTCCTGAGGATAGGAAGGGGGCCAACCAAGGGGGTGGATTTTCCACTAAATTCCGCCATACAAGAATGTAGGGAATCTGATCCGGGTGTCCCTTGCGACCCGGTAGAAATATCTTTGATTTCACCTTAGCAATTATAGGGAGGCAGAAAATTCCTTCGGTTGGCCATCCAACGCCGAAGTTTGGCCATTTGGAGCGGCAGAGGGTTATTAATTTTCCCCACCGGATGTCTAAACTCAAATTCTGTCCTCTTGTTCTAACATCCCTGAAGTTAGCAACAAGGAGAGAAAGAGGAGTGCTTTGAGATTGGCCCATCTGTATCCTGGAGGTGGAGAAAAGGATTAAAAGGAGAAACAGTAAAGTTATGAGGATTTCTGGCTGGGCCAGGCCAGGTCACCTGTGAAAGAGGAGTTTTAACTCTTAAAGGTTATAGAACAGAGAACACAACACTTAGATCACTAGCGCGTTTCGGGTGTCTGCCACCTGAACAGAAAATTCCGAAGGTGCCCCAGATGGGTGCCAGTGGACGTCTCCTACTGGATCCGACTGACTGCCCTATAGTGCGTCCGCTAGGGCTGTGTCAGTCACTGATACAGATCCCGTGCGGGAGAGCCAGAAACGAACAAACAGAAATGGACAGAGCCAGAAACGAACAAACAGAAACGGACAGAGCTGGCTCACTTACCGATCGGTCTCAGGGACGACCCGTTGACTTGGGGTCTGGTGGGTTTTGGGGATCCCGGACGAGCCCCCAAATGATATGCCCCAATTCGAGAGACCCCCCGAAAACAAACCACCAGAGTCCAGTGTCAAAGCCAAGCGGCAAGGGCAAGGGTCGTGTATTGCAGGTTAGAACCCGGTCCTCCGCGCACTTGTTGCCGGTGATGCTAAGAGGCCCCGAGCGAGGATCTTACAGCTTCTTTTATAGACAGGCACAAACAAGTTAGGGATTTTTTGCGGTTACAGAGCTGTTATTGGTTGACATTTAAATTTGAACACTCAGAAGAACTTGATTGGTTCCCGCCTTTTTTTCAAACCACTCAAGCAGAACTTGATTGGTTCCCGCCTTTAGGTCAGACCACAACTGGGCACGCCCTGGCTGCTTCCGGGAATGGCGGGGGGGGGGGTCTTTTCTTTGCAGTTGTGAGTACACCTGGTAATTTTTCTCTTAGTCTCTCAATACGTTTTTCGTTGGGGGTAGAAGAAAGTATTTTTGTGCTACATCAGACAGGTTGTTTGAAGAGAAATGGCTTGGGACAAAATCTGAAGGCAAAGGAAAGTTGTAGAAGGGTCATGAAGGCAAATCCTTGGAAAGGAATTTTATGTGTGGTAAGGAAGGACTAAGGTTGCCATGGATGGATTTTAAAACTACACTGGGAGAAGATTAAAATTCTGCTTTTCTCTCTTTTGGAAAGACAAAATTTTCTTGGATTGTTGATCTGCTCTTGATAAGAAAATGGAAACAGAGTGTTTTGTTTTGTTTTGTTTTCCCCTTCTTTCCTCTTTGGTCTCCCAGGAAAACCAGAGCTTTAGCTTTCATGGTTATCAAGTCTTTGATTACTTCAAGTTAAAACTTCTCAATGGTAAAGGAGCTAGGTTTTGCTAACAAGTATATGATGCTACATATTTGCCTCTGGAATCTCTAATTGCCATCTTGGTTAAATAAGTAATTTAAAGTGTAAGATTTGTAATGCTCTGTAATCCTATTTGGAATGCGCTCTCTCAGTTTCTAAGGTTTAAACAAACTTCCCCAAGATTTCCATTGTAAATGAAGTCTGAGCAATTAGGCCTTTTTATGTGGTATGCTAAGTTAGTTGGAGAAGCATTGCCAAATAATGGTAAACCTTAGCTTGGGTAAATGCTGTCACTGCTCAAAGATACATGGAATTCCTAAAGTTTAATTTGTGCTGCTGTAAGGTCCTTCCTCGATATTCTGATTATCAAAGTGTTATGTGCCACAGAAATAACCGAATTCCCTTGTCAATTGCATCATAATGAATGAACTCTCATCAGGTCGTTAACAATGTCCATTTCTGAGATTTTACGATTTATAATTGTTCTTATTCTCTCACAAGACATATTTCAGCTTCTGGGAGATATACAAGACAAGGACTTCTAGGACAAAGCCAGGCATTTGAAATCTTTCAGATTAATACTAAAATGGGTAAGAATTTCGAGAACTAAAAAAGCTGCATTCAAACGGAGCAAGGATTAGGAACATGGGACTAAATGAATTGAGGAAGATTATCGTTTAGTGTCTCTTGTTGGAAATATTGCTGGTTCTCTGATGTTTGCTCTTCCAGATTAAGGAAACGTTCTCTTCAGATATCTATTATATACAGAGATGTCATCAAATATTCACTTGTAAACTGAGGCATTGAACTTCTCTCTCTACCCAAACCATCTGAAATTCAAACACTCGCATTGAGTATTCTTTTCTTTCTTGGCTATTACAGTGATTTGCATAAGTGCAATAAGAATCTTCTCCTTGTAACAGGGCACCATTGGAAATACTGCTAGTTTACTAAGGCTTTGCTGGAAGGTCCTATTTGAGAGACATGCATAGACTCGGAAATGACCCTACAGCTTTAAGGAACTGAGGTTGACTTTATGAAACGTGGAGCCAATAAAGCCCCTTGGAAATGTTGGCTGGATACCTTGCTTAGAGTTCCCAGCAGCCTCACCAGGTGAGTAAAGAGAATGTCACTTCCTGGCCGGTGCAGGAAACTCAGGATATCTTGGGGACCTCGTGAAAAGGAATTCATCCAATTCCACAGGTATTGCAGGCCTGTCTGACAGGAAGTACTCGGCTTGGCTTCTGGCCTTGAGAGGCTCCAAATGTTCAGTCTGGAGATTCTTTATAAAGGGTTCCAGGAAAGCAAACTTTAAAAGATCCTTATGATCAACGACTATTCGTGCTGAGCTTATGTAAATACGTGGGCCAAATTTGGCAAGACTGGACTTGTTTTACAAATGAATGTCTTGATTTGGCTATCTCTGGAAATGAGGGATTTAGAAAAAAATAATGCACATTTATGGGTGTTAAATCCGAGTTGTCTTCAAATGTTTGCTTAAACTAGACCACTTGAGGTAAACTTGAGAGATCCTGTCACAATAGCACAGGTTATTCTGTAGGGATAGTAATTCGACCCCGTGTGTATATTATTGAAACAACTGGAAAATGGGATGGATTCCCCCAAAAACTGTAGGCAAGGACTTTTCTCTCTGTAGACCTATCAATTCATAAAGAAAATAGTGCTTTATTATTTACTTGAGGCTGGGTTAATTCACAAATCTCTAACTATGCAAGCCATGTCCTCCCAAAACCTGATCTGACAGTTACCAGAAACCCACCCCATATAAACCCCAAAGACCTGGTCTATTCCAAGCATGGAAATTCTCATGCAACAGGGGACTTAACTCCAAAATAAAAGAACCCCTACTGGGTCATGGTATGTACTCCCACTGCAGTAAGCTAGAGGGGCGTTCTTCATGGGCTCCTGTATGGAAATAAAACCTGTTCCCCGTTTACAGGAAGTCAGTGAGCAAACTCATGTGCTTTCTTATTCCCGGGAACCTGTGCAAGACCTCAAACCTCTCTTATGATGGTTGTACCTTTCTTTTTCACTTTCCTTTCCCAGTTTATGTGAACAGTTCCTTCTTATAATGGGCCATTCAGATGATCACCACAGACATTTGAATTCCAAACTGGAAAGACCATTGTGATTCTTGCTGTCGGTTGCCACTCCCATCTGAGGAAGCTTCAAGCCTGCCATCTAAAAACCTCACTGGCAGACACTGAGTTTGTAATTTGCTCTAACAAAATGCTGCGTATACATTACAGATTGCTGCAAAAATATTCCTGGATTTCTAACTGACGTGAACACTGAAATTGGCGCTTTAAACAATCCCTCTCTTTCCTTTAGTGATTGGCTAAACTCCTGGACTAGAGGATTTTTGTCAACCACCCAAGGACTTTTCTTGGGGCTTCTCTCTTGTTATTCTAATTATGTTTTGCTGCTTTCTCCCATGCCTCTCTGCCTGGTGCCAAGACTCCATCACTACAATCACATCAAGCCAACAGATGAGCCTTGCTACTCAAGAAGGTGCACCTTGGATTCAGCTGCCACCACCTTTTGTATCTCCTCTATATGTTCTCAGACCAATATTGACCAAATTAGGTAGGGACAACTCTATGCCCCTAGTCAGCAGAAAGAAGATACAAAAGATGAAACCTTCCATCTTCATCAACCTTAAAGACGTAGGGGTTGACCTTGTTCAGGGGGGGATATGATGAGGGAGCATGAGGCAGGCTGAGGGGTAAAGCCCAAGCTATCCCCCCAAACCCACCCCAGGTGGGATCTGTTATTCCTTGGACACTCTTGACTACCCCAGATCAAAGAAAAGGGGCTTCAGCCCTCGCCATGGTGATGTGGGAAACTAAGGCAAATGAAACATTAAATTCCCTTACTGCCTGTAGCCCATCGACAAGTCCCTGGAATGGGCAGAGTGACCTCCCTCTAGCTGCTTAGCTGCCTTGATGATGACACTTTGTTAGTGGCAAAAGAGAACCTTAGCTTAACATTATCCCAACCTCAAGGACCATGTAAGTCAACTTCTTGTATTGCAACTGACCCAAGATATATGCTGGCAATCATACTCCAAGATGATGCCCCCCCCCACCCAATATACCTCTAATGGATCTCATGACTGAGGTTTTAGTAAACGGTAATAAATTGTGTGTCCCTAGCAACAGCTAGCCCCTCATGGTCTTGAAAACCTTGCTTCCAACATTCCTTAGTGACTTACTCCATCCCTGACCCCCTGCCAACCTGATGGTATATAACGATGAGTTCCCCATCAGGACCCCAGTGCAGCTCTTCCTGCACATGGGTCCTGTCCCCATGATTTAATAAAACCACCTTTTGTGCACCAAAGATGTCTTCAAGAAATCTTTCTTGGTCATCGGCTCTGGACCACCCCCACCATCACCCCCAAACTTCATCAGGTCGACAGCAGAACTCCACCCACTGGCTGCTACAGATGCCTTCATTCTGAAGAGCAGACAGTTCCGCCATTTGCAGTATGGGACTTTCTATGCAGGACTTGCTATGTGCAGGAATCAGCCCATTCAAAGTATAGTGCACCAGAGCCACTTTCCAATTACCTGAGGGTAAGCCACAAGCCAGTATCTGCTACCTATGAGTCATTACTGGCTTCAAAGGACAGGGGGGAAAAGCCAATGCCAGAAACTTTCCGTCTCTTTCTGAAGGAACAGTGCAGGAGGTTTCCCTTGGTCCTAGCCCACACATTGTTCACTCTGAGGCAACCACCTTGCCACGAGATTGTGCTAGTCACTTCATTTTTTTCTCTATCTCATTGTCTTCTGTTAAACAACTTTGTATCTTCTCGTATCCTTCTCCATCCTGTTTCTCTTTTGCAACAAAGTTCTCCCTGTTGTCCATTCAGGGACAGTGTCTCAGAGCCATTTTTTCCTACTTTTAATGTGGGTGTCGGACCATTTTCTTGTCACTCTGGGCTACTTTGGGCCAAAAGTCCCTCAAAAATTGCCTTTCAGTACTATGTTGACAAATGTAAGCCCTGGGCATTTCAAAGTGCCCACCCAGCAGGAATGCCCATGTGTAGTCAGGGTCACCGATATTGGGACGGAGCTATCCTCCGTCTTGTGGTATAAGAGGACCATGGAGCTAGACATTTCGTTCTCAGCTTGATAGCATTCTCTGCTGAAACGAAAAACTTTGGCCCTGCGCATAGCCATTCCAATTCCCTGGCTGTATTGATAAGGATGTCTTGGGTCCCAAGCAAGGGCAATGAGTCTGTCCTCCACATAGTGAGTGTCCAGCCCTTCCTAATGAGCACTGACTCTGGTCTGTGTTAACCAAGAGCAATCAGTTTCTGATATCTCAAAGGAAAGATTGCCTTCCTGTCAGTACTTGGTGTTTGGCTGGCTGATACAAGCAATGATGGTTAGCCAACTTGTTTCCCTCCCTGGCTTTAATTTAAAGATGCTTTCAGCCTGAAGAGCAGTTGCTTCACCCAGGTGCAGTATTCTTGAGGACATGCTTAGCACAGAAAGAGAACATTCAGGAACCACTGCACCACAGCCCAGGTCCAAACACTTGGGCATTAGCCTGGAGCACAAACCTGCTACCTTTTGAACCACTGCTGCCTCTACCCTCTGATACAATGGGAAGGGAAAAGAGTGAACACCAGAAGCTTTGGCTCTCTTTGTGAAGTAAGAATACAGGCATCTTGCCTTTGGGCTCCCCCTGTAGACGATGGAGGTTTCCCTTTGCCCCAGCCCATATGTGTTTCTTATCTATGTGTTTGTTATTCCTGAGACCATCAGCTTTCCAGGGGATTGTACTAGTCATTTCACCCTCAGATTTATCCCCTTTTCATCTCTCAGAAGGAACATTGTCCCTCGGTGTATCTATTTCCATCCTTTTTCTCTTTAATGTTTATTTGTGCCTCATATCACTATGGAGGGCAGGCTGATGTTGGGGCTCCAGGCAACGGAGTCCAGAGGTTTCTGGAGATAAGGCCCCTGCATTTTTTTTTGTAATTTACTAAAATACTTGTAAATGGATGGCGGCTCTGCCAGTTTAACCCCTTGTTTTCTGTCCTTTCCTTTGTCCTTGGGTAGCCCGGAGTGCTGGAGGAATGGCACACATATGGCTCCGAGAGGTGTTATTTGCAAACTAGGACTTGGTTTGCAGGCTGGGTGGAGCAGTGAGGCTGTCAATCACACAGTGAGCTCCCAGGGACTAGTGGTGAGTTCTCTGCTTCTGTGCTAACCAAGCGTAATGCCTAACAACCCAAGGAAAGATTGCCCTACTGTGAGAGAGCATTTAGTGCTTGGCTTATGATGCTGAAGAGAACATAATCCATGCATACGAGGTATGTTCCAGGATGTAGTCAATGCAGAAAGTGGCCATTCAAAACTATTGGGCTACAGGAACCGAGTTTCCAAACACTTGAGCAGCAGCCTGGAGCATGGAGCCACTACCCCTGAATCTCTGTTGCCCCTATCCCCTGATGAGAAGGGCAGGAAAAAGAGCTAAGGCCAGAAGGAAATATGCAGACCTCTTCCCTGTCCTTTGGAAGGAAATATGCAGACCTCTTGTGGACTGGGCTGTCAGGAGGTTACCCGTTAGAGATTTAGTCTGTGTCTGGCCACAGGTGTTTCTTACTTCTTAGTACCTTGCAAGGAAATTGTGCTGACACTTCATTGAAATCCCTGTCCCATTCTCATCTATAATCATGCACTTTGGCTTTCCGCCGTTCCATTTCAATACTTTTACCACCACCACCCCCCCCCACTTTTGTCAACGTAGTTCCTCCCTGGTTGCCATTCAGAGCCAGTGTCTCTGAAAGCTAGCCTTCCCTTTAAGTTGGGGGATCTGGCCAGATCCTTGTGTCTCGGGCATAGGTTGGGACACAGAACCCCTCGTTATTCACCTTTCAGAACTATGTGGATAATGGGAGGTACAGGGCACTTGAGGGTGCCCAGCAGAGTGTCCATGTGTAGGCAATGCCAGGGTTTGGAAGGGAACTGGCTTCACTGCTGGTTGAGGAGAAACGATGTGAGACATTTCATTCCCAGCTTTATCCTTATCTCCTTTGCCATGGAGAGCCTTTGCCTTCCATACAGCCCTTCGAATCCGTTTTCTGTTTTTATGATGACATCATTGGTCACAACCAGGAGGAATTGGTCTGTCAGCCACCCAGCCAACATCCATGATTTCTGATCAGCTACCACTCTGGGCCTGTGCTATGTGAGAGCAGTTACTTTTTCCCAGAGAATAATGATTCTCCTGTGCGTGAGTGCTTCTTGCTTGACTGGCCCTGGCAATCTCTGTGATGGGTAGTCAGCTTGCCTCCCTCCCCTGGCTGATTGAAATATCCGCTTTCTCTAAGGCAGACGGATCAGGCATGCACAGTTGACCGCAAGACTCTTCAGCCCTAAAAAGCCCTGTCAGGGAATGCTGCCCCGTGATTTGGTTACAAAATCTAGAGCAAAACGGGAGCCCGGTCCTGCAACCACTGAATCACTGAATTAGGGCACTTTCTATGCCCTGAGAGGTAGTTCATACAAAGGATCCCAGGTCAGAAACATTCCTTCTCTTACTGAAAGCAAAGTGCAGGCCTCGTGCCAATTGGGCACCCGGGTGTAGGCAATGGATGGTTCCCTTTGCCCCAGCCCACAGGTGTTTCCTACTACAGACAACAGTTATCTTCTCGGGAGATTGTGCTAGGCACTTCCTTCTCAGCTTCATCCCACTCTCTTCATCTTGTAAGGATGCACTTTGGCCCTCTGTGTATTTATTTCCATCTTTTTGCTCTTTTTTTTTTTTGAAGCAGGATCTCGCTAGAGTCCATTCAGAGTCCATGTCTCAGAGCAATATCCTCCACTTTAAACTGTGGGCTTTGGCTGAGTCCCGGGAACTCTGAATAGACTGGCAACGGGACCTCTTGTAATTTCCCATTAGAACTCTGTGCACAATGAGAGGCCTAGGGCATATCAAGCTGTGCATGAATGGATGCGTGTAGGTGGTCCCAGAGTTTTAGGAGGGATTGGCCTTACACATGCAGCTAGAGAAAAGGTAGAGAGAGACACCCAGCAGCATTGTCCCATTCCCATCTCTCATGTAGAGCGTTGGCTTCCCTTATAGCCATTCCCACCAATTTGCTATTTTCGCAATCTTGGGTCACATTCAAGGACGATTGGACTTTCACTCACGTCACACAGGCAGAGCCCAAAGATTGGTGCTCAACTTCCGCTCTGGTCCTGTGCTCTGTGAGAGCAAAGGGTACCTTTCTATCAGAGGAAGGATGACCTTCTTGTCCCTGAGTGCTTGTTACTTGGCCAGTTGTGGTAAGTGCAGTCAAGTGCAGAGATGCCTTCATTTTGAGACAAAGATGGCTGCCATATGCACACTAGGCCTTAGAACCTGGTCAGCACAAAAAAGGACCTTTCAAGAACTACTGCATCGGGTCGACATTGCAAACACTTGATCATCAGCTGGGAGCAGGAAGCCCTTGCCTCTGAATCAATGCTGCATCTATTTCCTGATGGGAAGCAAGGAAAAACCACACAAACCACTTTTCCCTCTGTTTCTGAAGGAAGAATCCACAGCCCTGGCATAATGTCACTCTCAGGTGTAGCCTTGGAGGTGTCCTTTGACACCAGCCCCCAAGTGTTTCTTACAGCCCAGATAGCCAGCCTGCCAGGAGATAGCAGTAGGCAATTAATTCTAACTTTAGCCCATTCTGTTCTTTAAGGAAGAACTTTAGTCCTCCAGGTGCCTATGTGCATTTTATTGCTCTTTGTTCAACAAATTGGTGCTACCTGGGAGCCATTAGGAGGAAGAGCATCAGAAGAATGTCCTCTGTTTAAACTAGAAAATTCTAGGATCCATAGGTTTGTGTCAGGTACACAGCCCAGGTGCAAACACTGGTGTGGAGTGCCCAGTCAGTTCCTGAGCCAATGGACAGCTCTCAGTGTAGTGCCAGGTATCACAGAGGACAGCAGGTCCCTCTGTCGCTGGGGGCTTGGTGCTTAGCCAGCTGGAGTAATTGCGGGGATGGGTAGCCCGTTGGCCTCCCTTTCCTGGCTGACAGAGGTGCCTTCATCCTGCAGAGGAGATGATTCATGCATGCACACCAGGCTCCAGGTCCTGGTCAGGGCACAAAGGGACTTTGAAAGGAATACTGCACCAGGCTCGGTTCTGACCATTTGACCATGAGCCACAGCTGAATCCCTGCCACCCATCTCCTAGTAAGAAAGGGCAAAGAACACACGCAAAGCCTTTACCTTTGGTAAGGTATGAAGAATGCAGACCGCTTGCTGACAGGGCTCCCAGCTGTAGCCTGTGGTGGGTTCCCTTCACCAAAGCCCACAGGTGTTGCTTCTTCCTGAGACAGCCAGCTTGCTAGAACATGGCACTTGTCACTTTATTCTCCACATCATCCCATTGTCATCCCTAACAAAGAACTCTGGCCCTCTGTGGATCCATTTTCACCCTTTTGCTCTATTTCCAAGCTAGAAAAGGATCCATTGCATGTAGTCTCTTGGCAGAATATCCTTGGCATTCCACTGGGGATCCTAGTTGAGAGCTTGTGACTGTGCAGTAGGTTTGGCCACAGGGCCCCTGGTAGGTTGGTGTCAAAACCACACAAGCATTCAGAGGCCTAGGGTGGTGGAAGTGTCCAGAAGAGAGGGTTGGCACTTCGGCTGGGCCAGAGGGCTGGGAAGGGAGCTGGCCTCCTTTCTTGGCTGAGGGGGAAAGAAGTTGTATAGCCCCTTTCCAGGTTGATCCCGTTGCCTTTGGAGATATTGACCTTTGGCTCTGTAAGACCATTCCCTTTACTTGGCTCTATGTCTAACTATGTCTCTGGTTAAACTTAGGAGCCATGGGGCTGTCATTCACTCAGCTGGTGCCCAGGGATAGATTTTCGCACGAGTCTGTGCATATGGCAGGTGGGCACCAAGCAAGACAGCCGAGCCACTGCTAATGGCAGCACTTGCACTCACCCGACTTGGATTTACCTTCCAGCTGGGGCAGAGGGGTCATCAGGATCACAGGCATCAGTGCTGCGTGCAGGGCACGGCCACAAGGAAGCTTGTGGGTCAGGGGCTAAGGCGTGAAGAGCCCTGTCCATAAGGCAGTGCCATAGCTGCCTAAGCAGCCCAGCAAAGCCACTGTGTGCTCATGCGGTGGCAAACATGGCATTGTTCTGTGCAGCTCTGTCCTCCTTCAGCATGCTCAACAGTAGCAATGGCGACATTCTGGCCAGCAGGACGAGGTTTACGAGAGCCCCAAGGATAGTGGCAGAAGGCAGGGAGTGACCGATAGGGTGGAACCCAGGAGGGCCGCTTCCTTACTAGTTCACTTCTCCCATCCCACTTTTGGAGGATTAATGTGCCCTCACAGGAGAGGGATACGCATGATGTGATGTGTTGAACAAAGCCAGCAATAACCTATAATGAGGATGAACTGAGTCAAGATGCTGGCCAGTGTGCCATATGCCTGGAAGAAATGCAGAGGGAGATACTAGAGCAGGGTTGCCTTGCCTGTTCACATATCTTTATGGCTGCATTGGTTTAAAATAAATAGATCTTGCCCCTGAGCGTCATTCAGATAGTGTAACAAACTTTCCACTTTACAGTTATTCTTGTCTTTTCAATACACATGAAAGCCTGAGAGGCTCTGAGGTTGTGTCCCTGTGTCCAAACACACACAAACACAAAAAGACAGGCCTCCTTCCTTGGCCAGAAATCCTAGTACTGAGAGACTCATGTAGAGGGGAAACCATGATACAGGGAAGACTATCCCTGCTGAAGAGCCAGGGGCCCTCTGGCCAAACACATGCCACGGTCCCAGGGAATGGACCAGAATTCCCAGTAGAGGGCCCAGGGTATGACTCTAAGCCACTCACCTGGAATGGAGCCCAGGGAGGGCTCAGAGTGAAACTAGAGCAAAGGGGTGAAAAATGGATAGAGGGAGGGCCAGAGTTGTGCATCAGGGATAAGAATGACTAGCAGCATCTTCATGAGCTCACTGACTGATGACTCAGGGATGAGAAACACCTGTGGGCTTTGGCAACCGGTGCCACGTGTAAGTTCCAGCTGAGAGCCCTGTCTGCAAGAAGCCTGCCCAGATTCTTCCTTCAGCATCATAGGGAAAGACGTGGCTCTGTGTGTGTGTCCTGCCTTTGCCATCAGTCCATAAGGGCAGCAGTGATAGAGCTGTAGCAGGGATGTGCTCCTGGCTGATGGGTAAGTATTTGGAAGTGGGACTTGGTGCAGGATTCCATCCAAAGGTACTTTCTGGGCTGACCAGATCTGGGAGCTTCATGCCTACATGAAAACCTTCTGTTCTTCCAAACAAAGAGGTCTCCATTAGTGAGGGGAGGGAGGCCAATTGGCTACCCATGCCCGTGCATACCTTAGCCAGCTAAGCAACACCATGTGCACCGCGATAGAAGGGGAAGGTTTCCTCTGGGATATGAGACCCAGAGAGCCTTCGATTTCCTCAGGAACTGACTGGGAAACTGGCACCATTCATACAGCCACGGCTGTGTAAGTGACAGCCCCATGCTCCTGGAATGTGAACGGAGACCTAGATAGAAAAGCAGCAGTGGCATGGGAATGAGTAAGAGCAGTTCCCAAGTTGGCATCTCCAAAGAGAATGGCACCTATCTAGGAAAGAGAGATCTTTCTGAATGAAATCTCAAACCAGACAAGAGGCCGGCTCCCTTCCTCAAACCTCTGGCCGGCCTACACACAGGAATTCTCCACTGGGCACCTGGAGATACCCTCGGCCTGGTGATGCCCACAAATTCTGAAACCCAATTCCCACGGTCCCTGTGGCCAAACCACCTGCCCACTCACTAGCATTGTACCAGACTCCTCACTTCATAAGAAAGGACATGAATCTGAGACACTGGCTCTGACAAGATTCCAGGGAGAACCTTGTTGCCAACGAATAGCAGTTATTTACTCTTGCTATAATACCCTGCTAAGAAACTGGAGCTACGGGACAGAAGGTCAGCTGACCTCTGGGATATCAGACTCTCAGAGGCCTCTTTTGACTCTGGAAATGACTGGAAATACGCCTCCAATCCTTGGGATTTGGTTGTGGACATGGCAGCCCCATTGTTGTGGTGGGTAACTGTGACCAAGGGAGCAAAGCACCAACGGGATAGGAAGTTGAGACCACGTTCTGCATTCCACTGGGCATGGGGCAATTCGAAGAGGGAGATATCTCTATCATCCCTTCATATTCTCCCACACAGCAGGCAGGATCCTCCCCTAACCGCTGGCTTCAACTACCCTCAAGTGTTCTCTCTGGGTATCTTTACACATCCTAGGTGTGGGGTTGGCCAGAAATTCTGAAACGATCTTGAGGAGGACCCAGGGTAAAACCTACATCACCATCCAAAGGACAAAGCCAAACAGGCAAGCTGAGAGAAAAGGATTGTACTCGAAGTCACTGGCTCTGCATAAAGTCTACACAGAAACACTTTGGACAAAAAAGGCTAAGTTGTGGAAATGGAGACATAGACTCTCAGAGTTCTTCATCACTCTTGAGATTGGGAGAATGTCGAGAATGAAGTACCCAGCACAAGTCTCCTAGAAAGCTGCTTGTATCTGGAAATAGAAATGTCCGTGGGATTATGCAAAGGGAGCCTTCTGAAATGGCACACCTGAAAGCCCTGTCAGCAACAAACACCCATTCATTCTTTTGGAGCCAGAGATATCTGGTTATGTCTGTCCCTCCAACTTTTTGTAGCATTTGTTGGAGCCAACAGTATTTGAGGTGTCGCTATTGGGTTCTACTGGCTCTTGCTCAGGAGTCTGGAACAAGGACTTTGTTCCTTATTCGTGGACAAGGATCCTCCTCTACTGACCACGGACTGGTCCATACGGCCCACATGCCAACTGTGTGCTTCCCCGAATGAAGGCCACTCAATCATCCAGCTCAGGGAGGAAAGATGGCTCCCCTTCACCTCCCATACCACAGCAAGCCAAGCAACAAGCACCCAGGGACTAAAGGCCATCTTTCCTTTGCTAGATCACAGCCTGAGAGCTCTCCCTGAACACAGGAGTTTGATGCCTACCCAGGCGGTGCCGGCTGAGTGATGGCTCTGTGGCTCCTAAGGGGGAAAAAAGTCAGAAAGAAAGCAAGGGGAAGGAAATGGGCCCAAGGAGGGGGGGCAAAATTTGACATTTCCAGTGGCAATTGGGACCTACTTGGAAAGGTGTCTTAGTTCACTGGCCCTTGGCCAAAAGGAGGCCATCTCCCTGCCCAAATCTCTGGCCCAGGCTTCACACAAACATTGCTCTTTTGGGCAACGAGAAGTCCCTGGGCCTATCGAGAGCCACATACTTCTGAAACCCAATGAGGTAATGAAGAAGGAGCCCTGTGGGAAAATCTCACCCGCATTCACAAGAACTGGGTCAGGCTCCCTGGTGGAAGGCAGAGGATAGGACTGTGAAACACTGACTCTGTAGGGATTGTGGGAAGAACCCTGTTTCTAAAAATGAGCAAAGACGTGATCATGGCAAGGAGGGCCAGAGCTCTCCAGAGATAGGAGCAAGAGGTGCCCAGCACCTGCTCCTGGCAAACTGGCTATGGGAACAAGAAAAAACACCTGAACACTTAGGCAAACGAGGCCTCTAGAGTCTGCATCTGGGAGCCCTGTGAGCAACAGGCCTGCCTTCTTCCTTCAGAAGGACTTAAAGAACGCTGGGACTATGTCTGCTTTTCTTGGTTTCCCAACACTGAACGGAGTGAGCAGTGACAGTGCTGTAGCCATGAGGTGCCCCCAGCTGTTGTTGCAAAGTGTGGAAAGGGGCATTGGGGCCATCTTCCAATAAAGGGCTCTTTCTGGGCTGACCAGCTTCTGGCGCCTCCTGCACGTGTGAACAGTTTGCTACTCAGAAGGAAGGCCCCTCCACCAGGCAGAGCAATGAGGCAAACTGGCTCCCTTTCCCACCCCATCCCCCAGCCCTGCTACAAACAACCAACCACCAAGCACAGGGATTGGAGGGCTATTCTCTTTCAGATAGCCCATGCTCATGGCTGTCCCTGAGCCAGGGACTGAGTGGGCATCAAAAGCCCATCCCTTGGTGTCCTGTGCATGAGTGCCAGCCCCAGGGCTCCTAACGTTGAGCAAAGCCTGAGTCAAAACGACAGGAAGCAAAAGGGACCGGCTGAAGCCAGGACCAAAGGGAATATGTCGATATGTCCACCCAGTGTGAATGTGATCAATGTGAAAAGGACAGGTTGAACTTCCTTTTTCCTAGGTCCAGCAGGAGGCCAGCTCCCCGCTCATATTGCTGGCCCAGCCTCCACCCAAACAGTTCTCAGCTGGACTCCTGCAAATGGCCTAGGGCTCTGCATGTCCATGAGGTCCTGAAACCAAAATCAGGGCCCCTTTGGCTCAACCTGTCCCACAGACATAAGGGTTGGTCTACAGTGGGCCTTTGCAAGCCTGAGCTATTATTCTGACAAACAGAATTGTACAGACCCCAAGACGAACCTTGATGGAGAATAAAGCACTCTCATGAACCTTGATTCTCCTAGGGTCAGAGATCTTCATTCAGGATGAGAACTGCATGATGCTGAGAAAACACTGACCAGCACAGTAAAGGAGGAAGCAGGCGTGGTCAGGAGTCAGAGAAATCTTTTGTGGGCTTCGGCTACAGGTCGACACCAACGGACGCCCCTTGGAGCCCTGTGAGCAAGAGACCCTCATTCTCCCATAAGAAATAGAGGGAATTTGGTGTGTTTCTGCCCATCGGGTCAGTAGATAGGGACAGCAGTGACCCCGTGGTATGAAGAAGTCGTTTCCATGTGATGATCAAGAGGCGGGAATGAGGCCTTAGTGCACTATGTTTTCAAAAGGCATTTTGTGTGCTGATCAGGT